>NW_027473697.1:0-173169 GCF_050947335.1 Megachile rotundata | reverse complement strand
ATGCATATCTGATCGATAGAACGACAATTTCTATACTTATTACACTCACTATTATCAATCTAACTCATATTATTAACCATGTTATGCAGATATGATCGATAGAACGACAATTACTGTACTTATTACTCTTATTATTATGAATCTAACTCATATTATTAACCATATTATGCAGATATGATCGATAGAACGACAAGTACTATACTTATTACTCTTATTATTATCAATCTAATTCATATTATTAGCCATATTATGCATATCTGATCGATAGAACGACAATCTCGATACTTATTACACTCACTATTATCAATCTAACTCATATTATTAACCATGTTATGCAGATATGATCGATAGAACGACAATTACTATACTTATTACTCTTATTATTATCAATCTAACTCATATTATTAACCATATTATGCAGATATGATCGATAGAACGACAATTACTATACTTACTACTCTTATTATTATCAATCTAACTCATATTATTAGCCATATTATGCTTATACGATCGATAGAACGACAATTACTACACATATTACACTTACTATTCTCAGTCTAACTCATATTATTAACCATATTATGTAGATATGATCGATAGAACGACAATTACTATACTTATTACTCTTATTATTATCAATCTAACTCATATTATTAACCATATTATGCAGATATGATCGATAGAACGACAATTACTATACTTATTACTCTTATTATTATCAATCTAATTCATATTATTAGCCATATTATGCATATCTGATCGATAGAACGACAATTTCTATACTTATTACACTCACTATTATCAATCTAACTCATATTATTAACCATGTTATGCAGATATGATCGATAGAACGACAATTACTATACTTATTACTCTTATTATTATGAATCTAACTCATATTATTAACCATATTATGCAGATATGATCGATAGAACGACAATTACTATACTTATTACTCTTATTATTATCAATCTAACTCATATCTTTAGCCATATTATGCTTATATGATCGATAGGACGACAATTACTATACTTATTACTCTTATTATTATCAATCTAACTCATATTATTAGTCATATTATGCAGATATGATCGATAGAACGACAATTACTATACTTATTACTCTTATTATTATCAATCTAACACATATCTTTAGCCATATTATGCTTATATGATCGATAGGACGACAATTACTATACTTATTACTCTTATTATTATCAATCTAACTAATATTATTAGCCATATTATGCTTATATGATCGATAGAACGACAATTACTATACTCATTACTCTTATTATTATCAATCTAATTCATATTATTAGCCATATTATGCATATATGATCGATAGATTGACAATTACTATACATATTACACTCACTATTATCAATCTAATTCATATTATTAACCATGTTATGCAGATATGATCGATGGAACGACAATTACTATGCTTATTACTCTTATTATTATCAATCTAACTCATATCTTTAGCCACATTATGCTTATATGATCGATAGATTGACAATTACTATACATATTACACTCACTATTATCAATCTAACTCATATTATTAACCATGTTATGCAGATATGATCGATAGTACGACAATTACTATACTTATTCCTCTTATTATTATCAATCTAACTCATATTATTAGCCATATTATGCTTATATGATCGATAGAACGACAATTACTATACTTATTACTCTTATTATTATCAATCTAACTCATATTATTAGTCATATTATGCTCATATGATCGATAGAACGACAATTACTATACTCATTACTCTTATTACTATCAATCTAACTCATATTATTAGCCATATTATGCTTATATGATCGATAGATTGACAATTACTATACATATTACACTCACTATTATCAATCTAACTCATATTATTAACCATGTTATGCAGATATGATCGATAGTACGACAATTACTATACTTATTACTCTTATTATTATCAATCTAACTCATATTATTAGCCATATTATGCTTATATGATCGATAGAACGGCAATTACTATACTTATTACTCTTATTATTATCAATCTATCTCATATTATTAGTCATATTATGCTCATATGATCGATAGAACGACAATTACTATACTCATTACTCTTATTATTATCAATGCAACTCATATTATTAGCCATATTATGCTTATATGATCGATAGATTGACAATTACTATACATATTACACTCACTATTATCTATCTAACTCATATTATTAACCATGTTATGCAGATATGATCGATAGAACGACAATTACTATACTTATTACTCTTATTATTATCAATCTAACTCATATTATTAACCATATTATGCAGATATGATCGATAGAACGACAATTACTATACTTATTACTCTTATTATTATCAATCTAACTCATATTATTAGCCATATTGTGCTTATATGATCGATAGAACGACAATTACTATACTCATTACTCTTATTATTATCAATCTAACTCATATTATTAGCCATATTATGCTTATATGACCGATAGATGGACAATTACTATACATATTACACTCACTATTATCAATCTAACTCATATTATTAACCATGTTATGCAGATATGATCGATAAAACGACAATTACTATACTTATTACTCTTATTATTATCAATCTAACTCATATTATTAGTCATATTATGCTCATATGATCGATAGAACGACAATTACTATACTCATTACTCTTATTACTATCAATCTAACTCATATTATTAGCCATATTATGCTTATATGATCGATAGATTGACAATTACTATACATATTACACTCACTATTATCAATCTAACTCATATTATTAACCATGTTATGCAGATATGATCGATAGTACGACAATTACTATACTTATTACTCTTATTATTATCAATCTAACTCATATTATTAACCATATTATGCAGATATGATCGATAGAACGACAATTACTATACTTATTACTCTTATTATTATCAATCTAACTCATATTATTAGCCATATTGTGCTTATATGATCGATAGAACGACAATTACTATACTCATTACTCTTATTATTATCAATCTAACTCATATTATTAGCCATATAAGGCTTATATCACCGATAGATGGACAATTACTATACATATTACACTCACTATTATCAATCTAACTCATATTATTAACCATGTTATGCAGATATGATCGATAGTACGACAATTACTATACGTATTACTCTTATTATTATCAATCTAATTCATATTATTAGCCATATTATGCATATATGATCGATAGAACGACAATTTCTATACTTATTACACTCACTATTATCAATCTAAATCATATTATTAACCATGTTATGCAGATATGATCGATAGAACGACAATTCCTATACTTATTACTCTTATTATTATCAATCTAACTCATATTATTAACCATATTATGCAGATATGATCGATAGAACGACAAGTACTATACTTATTACTCTTATTATTATCAATCTAATTCATATTATTAGCCATATTATGCATATCTGATCGATAGAACGACAATCTCTATACTTATTACACTCACTATTATCAATCTAACTCATATTATTAACCATGTTATGCAGATATGATCGATAAAACGACAATTACTATACTTATTACTCTTATTATTATCAATCTAACTCATATTATTAACCATATTATGCAGATATGATCGATAGAACGACAATTACTATACTTATTACTCTTATTATTATCAATCTAACTCATATTATTAGCCATATTATGCTTATATGATCGATAGAACGGCAATTACTATACTTATTACTCTTATTATTATCAATCTATCTCATATTATTAGTCATATTATGCTCATATGATCGATAGACCGACAATTACTATACTCATTACTCTTATTATTATCAATGTAACTCATATTATTAGCCATATTATGCTTATATGATCGATAGATTGACAATTACTATACATATTACACTCACTATTATCTATCTAACTCATATTATTAACCATGTTATGCAGATATGATCGATAGAACGACAATTACTATACTTATTACTCTTATTATTATCAATCTAACTCATATTATTAACCATATTATGCAGATATGATCGATAGAACGACAATTACTATACTTACTACTCTTATTATTATCAATCTAACTCATATTATTAGCCATATTATGCTTATACGATCGATAGAACGACAATTACTACACATATTACACTTACTATTCTCAGTCTAACTCATATTATTAACCATATTATGTAGATATGATCGATAGAACGACAATTACTATACTTATTACTCTTATTATTATCAATCTAACTCATATTATTAACCATATTATGCAGATATGATCGATAGAACGACAATTACTATACTTATTACTCTTATTATTATCAATCTAATTCATATTATTAGCCATATTATGCATATCTGATCGATAGAACGACAATTTCTATATTTATTACACTCACTATTATCAATCTAACTCATATTATTAACCATGTTATGCAGATATGATCGATAGAACGACAATTACTATACTTATTACTCTTATTATTATGAATCTAACTCATATTATTAACCATATTATGCAGATATGATCGATAGAACGACAATTACTATACTTATTACTCTTATTATTATCAATCTAACTCATATCTTTAGCCATATTATGCTTATATGATCGATAGGACGACAATTACTATACTTATTACTCTTATTATTATCAATCTAACTCATATTATTAGTCATATTATGCAGATATGATCGATAGAACGACAATTACTATACTTATTACTCTTATTATTATCAATCTAACACATATCTTTAGCCATATTATGCTTATATGATCGATAGGACGACAATTACTATACTTATTACTCTTATTATTATCAATCTAACTAATATTATTAGCCATATTATGCTTATATGATCGATAGAACGACAATTACTATACTCATTACTCTTATTATTATCAATCTAATTCATATTATTAGCCATATTATGCATATATGATCGATAGATTGACAATTACTATACATATTACACTCACTATTATCAATCTAATTCATATTATTAACCATGTTATGCAGATATGATCGATGGAACGACAATTACTATGCTTATTACTCTTATTATTATCAATCTAACTCATATCTTTAGCCACATTATGCTTATATGATCGATAGATTGACAATTACTATACATATTACACTCACTATTATCAATCTAACTCATATTATTAACCATGTTATGCAGATATGATCGATAGTACGACAATTACTATACTTATTCCTCTTATTATTATCAATCTAACTCATATTATTAGCCATATTATGCTTATATGATCGATAGAACGACAATTACTATACTTATTACTCTTATTATTATCAATCTAACTCATATTATTAGTCATATTATGCTCATATGATCGATAGAACGACAATTACTATACTCATTACTCTTATTACTATCAATCTAACTCATATTATTAGCCATATTATGCTTATATGATCGATAGATTGACAATTACTATACATATTACACTCACTATTATCAATCTAACTCATATTATTAACCATGTTATGCAGATATGATCGATAGTACGACAATTACTATACTTATTACTCTTATTATTATCAATCTAACTCATATTATTAGCCATATTATGCTTATATGATCGATAGAACGGCAATTACTATACTTATTACTCTTATTATTATCAATCTATCTCATATTATTAGTCATATTATGCTCATATGATCGATAGAACGACAATTACTATACTCATTACTCTTATTATTATCAATGTAACTCATATTATTAGCCATATTATGCTTATATGATCGATAGATTGACAATTACTATACATATTACACTCACTATTATCTATCTAACTCATATTATTAACCATGTTATGCAGATATGATCGATAGAACGACAATTACTATACTTATTACTCTTATTATTATCAATCTAACTCATATTATTAACCATATTATGCAGATATGATCGATAGAACGACAATTACTATACTTATTACTCTTATTATTATCAATCTAACTCATATTATTAGCCATATTGTGCTTATATGATCGATAGAACGACAATTACTATACTCATTACTCTTATTATTATCAATCTAACTCATATTATTAGCCATATTATGCTTATATGACCGATAGATGGACAATTACTATACATTTTACACTCACTATTATCAATCTAACTCATATTATTAACCATGTTATGCAGATATGATCGATAGTACGACAATTACTATACGTATTACTCTTATTATTATCAATCTAATTCATATTATTAGCCATATTATGCATATATGATCGATAGAACGACAATTTCTATACTTATTACACTCACTATTATCAATCTAACTGATATTATTAACCATATTATGCAGATATGATCGATAGAACGACAATTCCTATACTTATTACTCTTATTATTATCAATCTAACTCATATTATTAACCATATTATGCAGATATGATCGATAGAACGACAAGTACTATACTTATTACTCTTATTATTATCAATCTAATTCATATTATTAGCCATATTATGCATATCTGATCGATAGAACGACAATCTCTATACTTATTACACTCACTATTATCAATCTAACTCATATTATTAACCATGTTATGCAGATATGATCGATAGAACGACAATTACTATACTTATTACTCTTATTATTATCAATCTAACTCATATTATTAACCATATTATGCAGATATGATCGATAGAACGACAATTACTATACTTATTACTCTTATTATTATCAATCTAACTCATATTATTAGCCATATTGTGCTTATATGATCGATAGAACGACAATTACTATACTCATTACTCTTATTATTATCAATCTAACTCATATTATTAGCCATATTATGCTTATATGACCGATAGATGGACAATTACTATACATATTACACTTACTATTATCAATCTAACTCATATTATTAACCATGTTATGCAGATATGATCGATAGTACGACAATTACTATACGTATTACTCTTATTATTATCAATCTAATTCATATTATTAGCCATATTATGCATATATGATCGATAGAACGACAATTTCTATACTTATTACACTCACTATTATCAATCCAACTCATATTATTAACCATGTTATGCAGATATGATCGATAGAACGACAATTCCTATACTTATTACTCTTATTATTATCAATCTAACTCATATTATTAACCATATTATGCAGATATGATCGATAGAACGACAATTACTATACTTATTACTCTTATTATTATCAATCTAACTCATATTATTAACCATATTATGCAGATATGATCGATAGAACGACAATTACTATACTTATTACTCTTATTATTATCAATCTAATTCATATTATTAGCCATATTATGCATATCTGATCGATAGAACGACAATTTCTATACTTATTACACTCACTATTATCAATCTAACTCATATTATTAACCATGTTATGCAGATATGATCGATAGAACGACAATTACTATACTTATTACTCTTATTATTATCAATCTAACTCATATTATTAACCATATTATGCAGATATGATCGATAGAACGACAATTACTATACTTATTACTCTTATTATTATCAATCTAACTCATATCTTTAGCCCTATTATGCTTATATGATCGATAGGACGACAATTACTATACTTATTACTCTTATTATTATCAATCTAACTCATATTATTAGTCATATTATGCAGATATGATCGATAGAACGACAATTACTATACTTATTACTCTTATTATTATCAATCTAGCACATATCTTTAGCCATATTATGCTTATATGATCGATAGGACGACAATTACTATACTTATTACTCTTATTATTATCAATCTAACTAATATTATTAGCCATATTATGCTTATATGATCGATAGAACGACAATTACTATACTCATTACTCTTATTATTATCAATCTAATTCATATTATTAGCCATATTATGCATATATGATCGATAGATTGACAATTACTATACATATTACACTCACTATTATCTATCTAACTCATATTATTAACCATGTTATGCAGATATGATCGATAGAACGACAATTACTATACTTATTACTCTTATTATTATCAATCTAACTCATATTATTAACCATATTATGCAGATATGATCGATAGAACGACAATTACTATACTTATTACTCTTATTATTATCAATCTAACTCATATTATTAGCCATATTGTGCTTATATGATCGATAGAACGACAATTACTATACTCATTACTCTTATTATTATCAATCTAACTCATATTATTAGCCATATTATTCTTATATGACCGATAGATGGACAATTACTATACATATTACACTCACTATTATCAATCTAACTCATATTATTAACCATGTTATGCAGATATGATCGATAGTACGACAATTACTATACGTATTACTCTTATTATTATCAATCTAATTCATATTATTAGCCATATTATGCATATATGATCGATAGAACGACAATTTCTATACTTATTACACTCACTACTATCAATCTAACTCATATTATTAACCATGTTATGCAGATATGATCGATAGAACGACAATTCCTATACTTATTACTCTTATTATTATCAATCTAACTCATATTATTAACCATATTATGCAGATATGATCGATAGAACGACAAGTACTATACTTATTACTCTTATTATTATCAATCTAACTCATATTATTAGCCATATTATGCTTATACGATCGATAGAACGACAATTACTACACATATTACACTTACTATTCTCAGTCTAACTCATATTATTAACCATATTATGCAGATATGATCGATAGAACGACAATTACTATACTTATTACTCTTATTATTATCAATCTAACTCATATTATTAACCATATTATGCAGATATGATCGATAGAACGACAATTACTATACTTATTACTCTTATTATTATCAATCTAACTCATATTATTAGCCATATTGTGCTTATATGATCGATAGAACGACAATTACTATACCCATTACTCTTATTCTTATCAATCTAACTCATATTATTAGCCATATTATGCTTATATGATCGATAGATGGACAATTTCTATACATATTACACTCACTATTATCAATCTAACTCATATTATTAACCATGTTATGCAGATATGATCGATAGTACGACAATTACTATACGTATTACTCTTATTATTATCAATTTAACTCATATTATTAGCCATATTATGCTTATATGATCGATAGATTGACAATTACTATACATATTACACTCACTATTATCAATCTAACTCATATTATTAACCATGTTATGCAGATATGATCGATAGAACGACAATTACTATACTTATTACTCTTATTATTATCAATCTAGCTCATATTATTAACCATATTATGCAGATATGATCGATAGAACGACAATTACTATACTTATTACTCTTATTATTATCAATCTAGCTCATATCTTTAGCCATATTATGCTTATATGATCGATAGGACGACAATTACTATACTTATTACTCTTATTATTATCAATCTAACTCATATCTTTAGCCACATTATGCTCATATGATCGATACGACGACCATTACTATACGTATTACTCTTATTATTATCAATCTAATTCATATTATTAGCCATATTATGCATATATGATCGATAGAACGACAATTTCTATACTTATTACACTCACTATTATCAATCTAAATCATATTATTAACCATGTTATGCAGATATGATCGATAGAACGACAATTCCTATACTTATTACTCTTATTATTATCAATCTAACTCATATTATTAACCATATTATGCAGATATGATCGATAGAACGACAAGTACTATACTTATTACTCTTATTATTATCAATCTAATTCATATTATTAGCCATATTATGCATATCTGATCGATAGAACGACAATCTCTATACTTATTACACTCACTATTATCAATCTAACTCATATTATTAACCATGTTATGCAGATATGATCGATAAAACGACAATTACTATACTTATTACTCTTATTATTATCAATCTAACTCATATTATTAACCATATTATGCAGATATGATCGATAGAACGACAATTACTATACTTATTACTCTTATTATTATCAATCTAACTCATATCTTTAGCCATATTATGCTTATATGATCGATAGGACGACAATTACTATACTTATTACTCTTATTATTATCAATCTAACTCATATTATTAGTCATATTATGCAGATATGATCGATAGAACGACAATTACTATACTTATTACTCATATTATTATCAATCTAACACATATCTTTAGCCATATTATGCTTATATGATCGATAGGACGACAATTACTATACTTATTACTCTTATTATTATCAATCTAACTAATATTATTAGCCATATTATGCTTATATGATCGATAGAACGACAATTACTATACTCATTACTCTTATTATTATCAATCTAATTCATATTATTAGCCATATTATGCATATATGATCGATAGATTGACAATTACTATACATATTACACTCACTATTATCAATCTAATTCATATTATTAACCATGTTATGCAGATATGATCGATGGAACGACAATTACTATGCTTATTACTCTTATTATTATCAATCTAACTCATATCTTTAGCCACATTATGCTTATATGATCGATAGATTGACAATTACTATACATATTACACTCACTATTATCAATCTAACTCATATTATTAACCATGTTATGCAGATATGATCGATAGTACGACAATTACTATACTTATTCCTCTTATTATTATCAATCTAACTCATATTATTAGCCATATTATGCTTATATGATCGATAGAACGACAATTACTATACTTATTACTCTTATTATTATCAATCTAACTCATATTATTAGTCATATTATGCTCATATGATCGATAGAACGACAATTACTATACTCATTACTCTTATTACTATCAATCTAACTCATATTATTAGCCATATTATGCTTATATGATCGATAGATTGACAATTACTATACATATTACACTCACTATTATCAATCTAACTCATATTATTAACCATGTTATGCAGATATGATCGATAGTACGACAATTACTATACTTATTACTCTTATTATTATCAATCTAACTCATATTATTAGCCATATTATGCTTATATGATCGATAGAACGGCAATTACTATACTTATTACTCTTATTATTATCAATCTATCTCATATTATTAGTCATATTATGCTCATATGATCGATAGAACGACAATTACTATACTCATTACTCTTATTATTATCAATGTAACTCATATTATTAGCCATATTATGCTTATATGATCGATAGATTGACAATTACTATACATATTACACTCACTATTATCTATCTAACTCATATTATTAACCATGTTATGCAGATATGATCGATAGAACGACAATTACTATACTTATTACTCTTATTATTATCAATCTAACTCATATTATTAGCCATATTATGCTTATATGACCGATAGATGGACAATTACTATACATATTACACTCACTATTATCAATCTAACTCATATTATTAACCATGTTATGCAGATATGATCGATAGTACGACAATTACTATACGTATTACTCTTATTATTATCAATCTAATTCATATTATTAGCCATATTATGCATATATGATCGATAGAACGACAATTTCTATACTTATTACACTCACTATTATCAATCTAACTCATATTATTAACCATGTTATGCAGATATGATCGATAGAACGACAATTCCTATACTTATTACTCTTATTATTATCAATCTAACTCATATTATTAACCATATTATGCAGATATGATCGATAGAACGACAAGTACTATACTTATTACTCTTATTATTATCAATCTAATTCATATTATTAGCCATATTATGCATATCTGATCGATAGAACGACAATCTCTATACTTATTACACTCACTATTATCAATCTAACTCATATTATTAACCATGTTATGCAGATATGATCGATAGAACGACAATTACTATACTTATTACTCTTATTATTATCAATCTAACTCATATTATTAACCATATTATGCAGATATGATCGATAGAACGACAATTACTATACTTATTACTCTTATTATTATCAATCTAACTCATATTATTAGCCATATTGTGCTTATATGATCGATAGAACGACAATTACTATACTCATTACTCTTATTATTATCAATCTAACTCATATTATTAGCCATATTATGCTTATATGACCGATAGATGGACAATTACTATACATATTACACTCACTATTATCAATCTAACTCATATTATTAACCATGTTATGCAGATATGATCGATAGTACGACAATTACTATACGTATTACTCTTATTATTATCAATCTAATTCATATTATTAGCCATATTATGCATATATGATCGATAGAACGACAATTTCTATACTTATTACACTCACTATTATCAATCCAACTCATATTATTAACCATATTATGCTTATATGATCGATAGAACGGCAATTACTATACTTATTACTCTTATTATTATCAATCTATCTCATATTATTAGTCATATTATGCTCATATGATCGATAGAACGACAATTACTATACTCATTACTCTTATTATTATCAATGTAACTCATATTATTAGCCATATTATGCTTATATGATCGATAGATTGACAATTACTATACATATTACACTCACTATTATCTATCTAACTCATATTATTAACCATGTTATGCAGATATGATCGATAGAACGACAATTACTATACTTATTACTCTTATTATTATCAATCTAACTCATATTATTAACCATATTATGCAGATATGATCGATAGAACGACAATTACTATACTTACTACTCTTATTATTATCAATCTAACTCATATTATTAGCCATATTATGCTTATACGATCGATAGAACGACAATTACTACACATATTACACTTACTATTCTCAGTCTAACTCATATTATTAACCATATTATGTAGATATGATCGATAGAACGACAATTACTATACTTATTACTCTTATTATTATCAATCTAACTCATATTATTAACCATATTAGGCAGATATGATCGATAGAACGACAATTACTATACTTATTACTCTTATTATTATCAATCTAATTCATATTATTAGCCATATTATGCATATCTGATCGATAGAACGACAATTTCTATACTTATTACACTCACTATTATCAATCTAACTCATATTATTAACCATGTTATGCAGATATGATCGATAGAACGACAATTACTATACTTATTACTCTTATTATTATGAATCTAACTCATATTATTAACCATATTATGCAGATATGATCGATAGAACGACAATTACTATACTTATTACTCTTATTATTATCAATCTAACTCATATCTTTAGCCATATTATGCTTATATGATCGATAGGACGACAATTACTATACTTATTACTCTTATTATTATCAATCTAACTCATATTATTAGTCATATTATGCAGATATGATCGATAGAACGACAATTACTATACTTATTACTCTTATTATTATCAATCTAACACATATCTTTAGCCATATTATGCTTATATGATCGATAGGACGACAATTACTATACTTATTACTCTTATTATTATCAATCTAACTAATATTATTAGCCATATTATGCTTATATGATCGATAGAACGACAATTACTATACTCATTACTCTTATTATTATCAATCTAATTCATATTATTAGCCATATTATGCATATATGATCGATAGATTGACAATTACTATACATATTACACTCACTATTATCAATCTAATTCATATTATTAACCATGTTATGCAGATATGATCGATGGAACGACAATTACTATGCTTATTACTCTTATTATTATCAATCTAACTCATATCTTTAGCCACATTATGCTTATATGATCGATAGATTGACAATTACTATACATATTACACTCACTATTATCAATCTAACTCATATTATTGACCATGTTATGCAGATATGATCGATAGTACGACAATTACTATACTTATTCCTCTTATTATTATCAATCTAACTCATATTATTAGCCATATTATGCTTATATGATCGATAGAACGACAATTACTATACTTATTACTCTTATTATTATCAATCTAACTCATATTATTAGTCATATTATGCTCATATGATCGATAGAACGACAATTACTATACTTATTACTCTTATTATTATCAATCTAACTCATATTATTAGCCATATTGTGCTTATATGATCGATAGAACGACAATTACTATACTCATTACTCTTATTATTATCAATCTAACTCATATTATTAGCCATATTATGCTTATATGACCGATAGATGGACAATTACTATACATATTACACTCACTATTATCAATCTAACTCATATTATTAACCATGTTATGCAGATATGATCGATAGTACGACAATTACTATACGTATTACTCTTATTATTATCAATCTAATTCATATTATTAGCCATATTATGCATATATGATCGATAGAACGACAATTTCTATACTTATTACACTCACTATTATCAATCCAACTCATATTATTAACCATGTTATGCAGATATGATCGATAGAACGACAATTCCTATACTTATTACTCTTATTATTATCAATCTAACTCATATTATTAACCATATTATGCAGATATGATCGATAGAACGACAATTACTATACTTATTACTCTTATTATTATCAATCTAACTCATATTATTAACCATATTATGCAGATATGATCGATAGAACGACAATTACTATACTTATTACTCTTATTATTATCAATCTAATTCATATTATTAGCCATATTATGCATATCTGATCGATAGAACGACAATTTCTATACTTATTACACTCACTATTATCAATCTAACTCATATTATTAACCATGTTATGCAGATATGATCGATAGAACGACAATTACTATACTTATTACTCTTATTATTATCAATCTAACTCATATTATTAACCATATTATGCAGATATGATCGATAGAACGACAATTACTATACTTATTACTCTTATTATTATCAATCTAACTCATATCTTTAGCCATATTATGCTTATATGATCGATAGGACGACAATTACTATACTTATTACTCTTATTATTATCAATCTAACTCATATTATTAGTCATATTATGCAGATATGATCGATAGAACGACAATTACTATACTTATTACTCTTATTATTATCAATCTAGCACATATCTTTAGCCATATTATGCTTATATGATCGATAGGACGACAATTACTATACTTATTACTCTTATTATTATCAATCTAACTAATATTATTAGCCATATTATGCTTATATGATCGATAGAACGACAATTACTATACTCATTACTCTTATTATTATCAATCTAATTCATATTATTAGCCATATTATGCTTATATGATCGATAGATTGACAATTACTATACATATTACACTCACTATTATCAATCTAACTCATATTATTAACCATGTTATGCAGATATGATCGATAGAACGACAATTACTATACTTCTTACTCTTATTATTATCAATCTAGCTCATATTATTAACCATATTATGCAGATATGATCGATAGAACGACAATTACTATACTTATTACTCTTATTATTATCAATCTAGCTCATATCTTTAGCCATGTTATGCTTATATGATCGATAGGACGACAATTACTATACTTATTACTCTTATTATTATCAATCTAACTCATATCTTTAGCCACATTATGCTCATATGATCGATAGGACGACCATTACTATACGTATTACTCTTATTATTATCAATCTAATTCATATTATTAGCCATATTATGCATATATGATCGATAGAACGACAATTTCTATACTTATTACACTCACTATTATCAATCTAAATCATATTATTAACCATGTTATGCAGATATGATCGATAGAACGACAATTCCTATACTTATTACTCTTATTATTATCAATCTAACTCATATTATTAACCATATTATGCAGATATGATCGATAGAACGACAAGTACTATACTTATTACTCTTATTATTATCAATCTAATTCATATTATTAGCCATATTATGCATATCTGATCGATAGAACGACAATCTCTATACTTATTACACTCACTATTATCAATCTAACTCATATTATTAACCATGTTATGCAGATATGATCGATAAAACGACAATTACTATACTTATTACTCTTATTATTATCAATCTAACTCATATTATTAACCATATTATGCAGATATGATCGATAGAACGACAATTACTATACTTATTACTCTTATTATTATCAATCTAACTCATATCTTTAGCCATATTATGCTTATATGATCGATAGGACGACAATTACTATACTTATTACTCTTATTATTATCAATCTAACTCATATTATTAGTCATATTATGCAGATATGATCGATAGAACGACAATTACTATACTTATTACTCATATTATTATCAATCTAACACATATCTTTAGCCATATTATGCTTATATGATCGATAGGACGACAATTACTATACTTATTACTCTTATTATTATCAATCTAACTAATATTATTAGCCATATTATGCTTATATGATCGATAGAACGACAATTACTATACTCATTACTCTTATTATTATCAATCTAATTCATATTATTAGCCATATTATGCATATATGATCGATAGATTGACAATTACTATACATATTACACTCACTATTATCAATCTAATTCATATTATTAACCATGTTATGCAGATATGATCGATGGAACGACAATTACTATGCTTATTACTCTTATTATTATCAATCTAACTCATATCTTTAGCCACATTATGCTTATATGATCGATAGATTGACAATTACTATACATATTACACTCACTATTATCAATCTAACTCATATTATTAACCATGTTATGCAGATATGATCGATAGTACGACAATTACTATACTTATTCCTCTTATTATTATCAATCTAACTCATATTATTAGCCATATTATGCTTATATGATCGATAGAACGACAATTACTATACTTATTACTCTTATTATTATCAATCTAACTCATATTATTAGTCATATTATGCTCATATGATCGATAGAACGACAATTACTATACTCATTACTCTTATTACTATCAATCTAACTCATATTATTAGCCATATTATGCTTATATGATCGATAGATTGACAATTACTATACATATTACACTCACTATTATCAATCTAACTCATATTATTAACCATGTTATGCAGATATGATCGATAGTACGACAATTACTATACTTATTACTCTTATTATTATCAATCTAACTCATATTATTAGCCATATTATGCTTAAATTATCGATAGAACGGCAATTACTATACTTATTACTCTTATTATTATCAATCTATCTCATATTATTAGTCATATTATGCTCATATGATCGATAGAACGACAATTACTATACTCATTACTCTTATTATTATCAATGTAACTCATATTATTAGCCATATTATGCTTATATGATCGATAGATTGACAATTACTATACATATTACACTCACTATTATCTATCTAACTCATATTATTAACCATGTTATGCAGATATGATCGATAGAACGACAATTACTATACTTATTACTCTTATTATTATCAATCTAACTCATATTATTAGCCATATTATGCTTATATGACCGATAGATGGACAATTACTATACATATTACACTCACTATTATCAATCTAACTCATATTATTAACCATGTTATGCAGATATGATCGATAGTACGACAATTACTATACGTATTACTCTTATTATTATCAATCTAATTCATATTATTAGCCATATTATGCATATATGATCGATAGAACGACAATTTCTATACTTATTACACTCACTATTATCAATCTAACTCATATTATTAACCATGTTATGCAGATATGATCGATAGAACGACAATTCCTATACTTATTACTCTTATTATTATCAATCTAACTCATATTATTAACCATATTATGCAGATATGATCGATAGAACGACAAGTACTATACTTATTACTCTTATTATTATCAATCTAATTCATATTATTAGCCATATTATGCATATCTGATCGATAGAACGACAATCTCTATACTTATTACACTCACTATTATCAATCTAACTCATATTATTAACCATTTTATGCAGATATGATCGATAGAACGACAATTACTATACTTATTACTCTTATTATTATCAATCTAACTCATATTATTAACCATATTATGCAGATATGATCGATAGAACGACAATTACTATACTTATTACTCTTATTATTATCAATCTAACTCATATTATTAGCCATATTGTGCTTATATGATCGATAGAACGACAATTACTATACTCATTACTCTTATTATTATCAATCTAACTCATATTATTAGCCATATTATGCTTATATGACCGATAGATGGACAATTACTATACATATTACACTCACTATTATCAATCTAACTCATATTATTAACCATGTTATGCAGATATGATCGATAGTACGACAATTACTATACGTATTACTCTTATTATTATCAATCTAATTCATATTATTAGCCATATTATGCATATATGATCGATAGAACGACAATTTCTATACTTATTACACTCACTATTATCAATCCAACTCATATTATTAACCATATTATGCTTATATGATCGATAGAACGGCAATTACTATACTTATTACTCTTATTATTATCAATCTATCTCATATTATTAGTCATATTATGCTCATATGATCGATAGAACGACAATTACTATACTCATTACTCTTATTATTATCAATGTAACTCATATTATTAGCCATATTATGCTTATATGATCGATAGATTGACAATTACTATACATATTACACTCACTATTATCTATCTAACTCATATTATTAACCATGTTATGCAGATATGATCGATAGAACGACAATTACTATACTTATTACTCTTATTATTATCAATCTAACTCATATTATTAACCATATTATGCAGATATGATCGATAGAACGACAATTACTATACTTACTACTCTTATTATTATCAATCTAACTCATATTATTAGCCATATTATGCTTATACGATCGATAGAACGACAATTACTACACATATTACACTTAATATTCTCAGTCTAACTCATATTATTAACCATATTATGTAGATATGATCGATAGAACGACAATTACTATACTTATTACTCTTATTATTATCAATCTAACTCATATTATTAACCATATTAGGCAGATATGATCGATAGAACGACAATTACTATACTTATTACTCTTATTATTATCAATCTAATTCATATTATTAGCCATATTATGCATATCTGATCGATAGAACGACAATTTCTATACTTATTACACTCACTATTATCAATCTAACTCATATTATTAACCATGTTATGCAGATATGATCGATAGAACGACAATTACTATACTTATTACTCTTATTATTATGAATCTAACTCATATTATTAACCATATTATGCAGATATGATCGATAGAACGACAATTACTATACTTATTACTCTTATTATTATCAATCTAACTCATATCTTTAGCCATATTATGCTTATATGATCGATAGGACGACAATTACTATACTTATTACTCTTATTATTATCAATCTAACTCATATTATTAGTCATATTATGCAGATATGATCGATAGAACGACAATTACTATACTTATTACTCTTATTATTATCAATCTAACACATATCTTTAGCCATATTATGCTTATATGATCGATAGGACGACAATTACTATACTTATTACTCTTATTATTATCAATCTAACTAATATTATTAGCCATATTATGCTTATATGATCGATAGAACGACAATTACTATACTCATTACTCTTATTATTATCAATCTAATTCATATTATTAGCCATATTATGCATATATGATCGATAGATTGACAATTACTATACATATTACACTCACTATTATCAATCTAATTCATATTATTAACCATGTTATGCAGATATGATCGATGGAACGACAATTACTATGCTTATTACTCTTATTATTATCAATCTAACTCATATCTTTAGCCACATTATGCTTATATGATCGATAGATTGACAATTACTATACATATTACACTCACTATTATCAATCTAACTCATATTATTAACCATGTTATGCAGATATGATCGATAGTACGACAATTACTATACTTATTCCTCTTATTATTATCAATCTAACTCATATTATTAGCCATATTATGCTTATATGATCGATAGAACGACAATTACTATACTTATTACTCTTATTATTATCAATCTAACTCATATTATTAGTCATATTATGCTCATATGATCGATAGAACGACAATTACTATACTTATTACTCTTATTATTATCAATCTAACTCATATTATTAGCCATATTGTGCTTATATGATCGATAGAACGACAATTACTATACTCATTACTCTTATTATTATCAATCTAACTCATATTATTAGCCATATTATGCTTATATGACCGATAGATGGACAATTACTATACATATTACACTCACTATTATCAATCTAACTCATATTATTAACCATGTTATGCAGATATGATCGATAGTACGACAATTACTATACGTATTACTCTTATTATTATCAATCTAATTCATATTATTAGCCATATTATGCATATATGATCGATAGAACGACAATTTCTATACTTATTACACTCACTATTATCAATCCAACTCATATTATTAACCATGTTATGCAGATATGATCGATAGAACGACAATTCCTATACTTATTACTCTTATTATTATCAATCTAACTCATATTATTAACCATATTATGCAGATATGATCGATAGAACGACAATTACTATACTTATTACTCTTATTATTATCAATCTAACTCATATTATTAACCATATTATGCAGATATGATCGATAGAACGACAATTACTATACTTATTACTCTTATTATTATCAATCTAATTCATATTATTAGCCATATTATGCATATCTGATCGATAGAACGACAATTTCTATACTTATTACACTCACTATTATCAATCTAACTCATATTATTAACCATGTTATGCAGATATGATCGATAGAACGACAATTACTATACTTATTACTCTTATTATTATCAATCTAACTCATATTATTAACCATATTATGCAGATATGATCGATAGAACGACAATTACTATACTTATTACTCTTATTATTATCAATCTAACTCATATCTTTAGCCATATTATGCTTATATGATCGATAGGACGACAATTACTATACTTATTACTCTTATTATTATCAATCTAACTCATATTATTAGTCATATTATGCAGATATGATCGATAGAACGACAATTACTATACTTATTACTCTTATTATTATCAATCTAGCACATATCTTTAGCCATATTATGCTTATATGATCGATAGGACGACAATTACTATACTTATTACTCTTATTATTATCAA
This sequence comes from Megachile rotundata, assembly GCF_050947335.1. NCBI lineage: Eukaryota > Metazoa > Arthropoda > Insecta > Hymenoptera > Megachilidae > Megachile > Megachile rotundata. The sequence goes on along the minus strand of NW_027473697.1, from coordinate 151,780 downwards.
TCTAACTAATATTATTAGCCATATTATGCTTATATGATCGATAGAACGACAATTACTATACTCATTACTCTTATTATTATCAATCTAATTCATATTATTAGCCATATTATGCATATATGATCGATAGATTGACAATTACTATACATATTACACTCACTATTATCTATCTAACTCATATTATTAACCATGTTATGCAGATATGATCGATAGAACGACAATTACTATACTTATTACTCTTATTATTATCAATCTAACTCATATTATTAACCATATTATGCAGATATGATCGATAGAACGACAATTACTATACTTATTACTCTTATTATTATCAATCTAACTCATATTATTAGCCATATTGTGCTTATATGATCGATAGAACGACAATTACTATACTCATTACTCTTATTATTATCAATCTAACTCATATTATTAGCCATATTATTCTTATATGACCGATAGATGGACAATTACTATACATATTACACTCACTATTATCAATCTAACTCATATTATTAACCATGTTATGCAGATATGATCGATAGTACGACAATTACTATACGTATTACTCTTATTATTATCAATCTAATTCATATTATTAGCCATATTATGCATATATGATCGATAGAACGACAATTTCTATACTTATTACACTCACTACTATCAATCTAACTCATATTATTAACCATGTTATGCAGATATGATCGATAGAACGACAATTCCTATACTTATTACTCTTATTATTATCAATCTAACTCATATTATTAACCATATTATGCAGATATGATCGATAGAACGACAAGTACTATACTTATTACTCTTATTATTATCAATCTAACTCATATTATTAGCCATATTATGCTTATACGATCGATAGAACGACAATTACTACACATATTACACTTACTATTCTCAGTCTAACTCATATTATTAACCATATTATGCAGATATGATCGATAGAACGACAATTACTATACTTATTACTCTTATTATTATCAATCTAACTCATATTATTAACCATATTATGCAGATATGATCGATAGAACGACAATTACCATACTTATTACTCTTATTATTATCAATCTAACTCATATTATTAGCCATATTGTGCTTATATGATCGATAGAACGACAATTACTATACCCATTACTCTTATTCTTATCAATCTAACTCATATTATTAGCCATATTATGCTTATATGATCGATAGATGGACAATTTCTATACATATTACACTCACTATTATCAATCTAACTCATATTATTAACCATGTTATGCAGATATGATCGATAGTACGACAATTACTATACGTATTACTCTTATTATTATCAATTTAACTCATATTATTAGCCATATTATGCTTATATGATCGATAGATTGACAATTACTATACATATTACACTCACTATTATCAATCTAACTCATATTATTAACCATGTTATGCAGATATGATCGATAGAACGACAATTACTATACTTATTACTCTTATTATTATCAATCTAGCTCATATTATTAACCATATTATGCAGATATGATCGATAGAACGACAATTACTATACTTATTACTCTTATTATTATCAATCTAGCTCATATCTTTAGCCATATTATGCTTATATGATCGATAGGACGACAATTACTATACTTATTACTCTTATTATTATCAATCTAACTCATATCTTTAGCCACATTATGCTCATATGATCGATAGGACGACCATTACTATACTTATTACTCTTATTATTATCAATCTGACTCATATTATTAGTCATATTATGCTCATATGATCGATAGAACGACAATTACTATACTCATTACTCTTATTATTATCAATTTAACTCATATTATTAGCCATATTATGCTTATATGATCGATATAACGACAATTACTATACTCATTACACTCACTATTATCAATCTAACTCATACTATTAGCCACATTATGCTTATATGATCGATAGAACGACAATTACAATACCCATCATTCATATTATTATCAATCTAACTCATATTATTAGCCATATTATGCTTATACGATCGATAGAACGACAATTACTACACATATTACACTTACTATTCTCAGTCTAACTCATATTATTGACCATATTATGTAGATATGATCGATAGAGCGACAATTACTATACTTATTACTCTTATTATTATCAATCTAACTCATATTATTAGCCATATTGTGCTTATATGATCGATAGAACGACAATTACTATACTCATTACTCTTATTATTATCAATGTAACTCATATTATTAGCCATATTATGCTTATATGATCGATAGATGGACAATTACTATACATATTACACTCACTATTATCAATCTAACTCATATTATTAACCATGTTATGCAGATATGATCGATAGTACGACAATTACTATACGTATTACTCTTATTATTATCAATCTAACTCATATTATTAGCCATATTATGCTTATATGATCGATAGAACGGCAATTACTATACTTATTACTCTCATTATTATCAATCTATCTCATATTATTAGTCATATTATGCTCATATGATCGATAGAACGACAATTACTATACTCATTACTCTTATTATTATCAATGTAACTCATATTATTAGCCATATTATGCTTATATGATCGATAGATTGACAATTACTATACATATTACACTCACTATTATCTATCTAACTCATATTATTAACCATGTTATGCAGATATGATCGATAGAACGACAATTACTATACTTATTACTCTTATTATTATCAATCTAACTCATATTATTAACCATATTATGCAGATATGATCGATAGAACGACAATTACTATACTTATTACTCTTATTATTATCAATCTAACTCATATTATTAGCCATATTGTGCTTATATGATCGATAGAACGACAATTACTATACTCATTACTCTTATTATTATCAATCTAACTCATATTATTAGCCATATTATGCTTATATGACCGATAGATAGACAATTACTATACATATTACACTCACTATTATCAATCTAACTCATATTATTAACCATGTTATGCAGATATGATCGATAGTACGACAATTACTATACGTATTACTCTTATTATTAATAATCTAATTCATATTATTAGCCATATTATGCATATATGATCGATAGAACGACAATTTCTATACTTATTACACTCACTATTATCAATCCAACTCATATTATTAACCATGTTATGCAGATATGATCGATAGAACGACAATTCCTATACTTATTACTCTTATTATTATCAATCTAACTCATATTATTAACCATATTATGCAGATATGATCGATAGAACGACAATTACTATACTTACTACTCTTATTATTATCAATCTAACTCATATTATTAGCCATATTATGCTTATACGATCGATAGAACGACAATTACTACACATATTACACTTACTATTCTCAGTCTAACTCATATTATTAACCATATTATGCAGATATGATCGATAGAACGACAATTACTATACTTATTACTCTTATTATTATCAATCTAACTCATATTATTAACCATATTATGCAGATATGATCGATAGAACGACAATTACTATACTTATTACTCTTATTATTATCAATCTAATTCATATTATTAGCCATATTATGCATATCTGATCGATAGAACGACAATTTCTATACTTATTACACTCACTATTATCAATCTAACTCATATTATTAACCATGTTATGCAGATATGATCGATAGAACGACAATTACTATACTTATTACTCTTATTATTATCAATCTAACTCATATTATTAACCATATTATGCAGATATGATCGATAGAACGACAATTACTATACTTACTACTCTTATTATTATCAATCTAACTCATATTATTAGCCATATTATGCTTATACGATCGATAGAACGACAATTACTACACATATTACACTTACTATTCTCAGTCTAACTCATATTATTAACCATATTATGCAGATATGATCGATAGAACGACAATTACTATACTTATTACTCTTATTATTATCAATCTAACTCATATTATTAACCATATTATGCAGATATGATCGATAGAACGACAATTACTATACTTATTACTCTTATTATTATCAATCTAACTCATATTATTAGCCATATTGTGCTTATATGATCGATAGAACGACAATTACTATACCCATTACTCTTATTCTTATCAATCTAACTCATATTATTAGCCATATTATGCTTATATGATCGATAGATGGACAATTTCTATACATATTACACTCACTATTATCAATCTAACTCATATTATTAACCATGTTATGCAGATATGATCGATAGTACGACAATTACTATACGTATTACTCTTATTATTATCAATTTAACTCATATTATTAGCCATATTATGCTTATATGATCGATAGATTGACAATTACTATACATATTACACTCACTATTATCAATCTAACTCATATTATTAACCATGTTATGCAGATATGATCGATAGAACGACAATTACTATACTTATTACTCTTATTATTATCAATCTAGCTCATATTATTAACCATATTATGCAGATATGATCGATAGAACGACAATTACTATACTTATTACTCTTATTATTATCAATCTAGCTCATATCTTTAGCCATATTATGCTTATATGATCGATAGGACGACAATTACTATACTTATTACTCTTATTATTATCAATCTGACTCATATTATTAGTCATATTATGCTCATATGATCGATAGAACGACAATTACTATACTCATTACTCTTATTATTATCAATTTATCTCATATTATTAGCCATATTATGCTTATATGATCGATATAACGACAATTACTATACTCATTACACTCACTATTATCAATCTAACTCATACTATTAGCCACCTTATGCTTATATGATCGATAGAACGACAATTACAATACCCATCATTCATATTATTATCAATCTAACTCATATTATTAGCCATATTATGCTTATACGATCGATAGAACGACAATTACTACACATATTACACTTACTATTCTCAGTCTAACTCATATTATTGACCATATTATGCAGATATGATCGATAGAGCGACAATTACTATACTTATTACTCTTATTATTATCAATCTAACTCATATTATTAGCCATATTGTGCTTATATGATCGATAGAACGACAATTACTATACTCATTACTCTTATTATTATCAATGTAACTCATATTATTAGCCATATTATGCTTATATGATCGATAGATGGACAATTACTATACATATTACACTCACTATTATCAATCTAACTCATATTATTAACCATGTTATGCAGATATGATCGATAGTACGACAATTACTATACGTATTACTCTTATTATTATCAATCTAACTCATATTATTAGCCATATTATGCTTATATGGTCGATAGAACGACAATTACTATACTTATTACTCTTATTATTATCAATCTAACTCATATTATTAGCCATATTATGCTCATATGATCGATAGAACGACAATTACTATACTCATTACTCTTATTATTATCAATCTAATTCATATTATTAGCCATATTATGCTTGTATGATCGATAGGACGACCATTACTATACTTATTACTCTTATTATTATCAATCTAACTCATATTATTAGTCATATTATGCTCATATGATCGATAGAACGACAATTACTATACTCATTACTCTTATTATTATCAATTTAACTCATATTATTAGCCATATTATGCTTATATGATCGATAGATTGACAATTACTATACATATTACACTCACTATTATCAATCTAACTCATATTATTAACCATGTTATGCAGATATGATCGATAGAACGACAATTACTATACTTATTACTCTTATTATTATCAATCTAACTCATATTATTAACCATATTATGCAGATATGATCGATAGAACGACAATTACTGTACTTATTACTCTTATTATTATCAATCTAACTCATATCTTTAGCCATATTATGCTTATATGATCGATAGGACGACAATTACTATACTTATTACTCTTATTATTATCAATCTAACTCATATTATTAGTCATATTATGCTCATATGCTCGATAGAACGACAATTACTATACTCATTACTCTTATTACTATCAATCTAACTCATATTATTAGCCATATTATGCTTATATGATCGATAGATTGACAATTACTATACATATTTCACTCACTATTATCAATCTAACTCATATTATTAACCATGTTATGCAGATATGATCGATAGTACGACAATTACTATACTTATTACTCTTATTATTATCAATCTAACTCATATTATTAGCCATATTATGCTTATATGATCGATAGAACGACAATTACTATACTTATTACTCTTATTATTATCAATCTATCTCATATTATTAGTCATATTATGCTCATATGATCGATAGAACGACAATTACTATACTCTTTACTCTTATTATTATCAATCTAACTCATATTATTAGCCATATTATGCTTATATGATCGATAGATTGACAATTACTATACATATTACACTCACTATTATCAATCTAACTCATATTATTAACCATGTTACGCAGATATGATCGATAGTACGACAATTACTATACGTATTACTCTTATTATTATCAATCTAATTCATATTATTAGCCATATTATGCATATATGATCGATAGAACGACAATTTCTATACTTATTACACTCACTATTATCAATCTAACTCATATTATTAACCATGTTATGCAGATATGATCGATAGAACGACAATTGCTATACTTATTACTCTTATTATTATCAATCTAACTCATATTATTAACCATATTATGCAGATATGATCGATAGAACGACAAGTACTATACTTATTACTCTTATTATTATCAATCTAACTCATATTATTAGCCATATTATGCTTATACGATCGATAGAACGACAATTACTACACATATTACACTTACTATTCTCAGTCTAACTCATATTATTAACCATATTATGCAGATATGATCGATAGAGCGACAATTACTATACTTATTACTCTTACTATTATCAATCTAACTCATATTATTAGCCACATTATGCAGATATGATCGATAGGACGACAATTACTATACTTATTACTCTTATTATTATCAATCTAACTCATATTATTAGTCATATTATGCAGATATGATCGATAGAACGACAATTACTATACTTATTACTCTTATTATTATCAATCTAACTCATATCTTTAGCCATATTATGCTTATATGATCGATAGGACGACAATTACTATACTTATTACTCTTATTATTATCAATATAACTCATATCTTTAGCCATATTATGCTTATATGATCGATAGGACGACAATTACTATACTTATTGCTCTTATTATTATCAATCTAACTCATATTATTAGTCATATTATGCTTATATGATCGATAGATTGACAATTACTATACATATTACACTCACTATTATCAATCTAACTCATATTATTAACCATGTTATGCAGATATGATCGATAGAACGACAATTACTATACTTCTTACTCTTATTATTATCAATCTAACTCATATTATTAACCATATTATGCAGATATGATCGATAGAACGACAATTACTATACTTATTACTCTTATTATTATCAATCTAACTCATATTATTAGTCATATTATGCAGATATGATCGATAGAACGACAATTACTATACTTATTACTCTTATTATTATCAATCTAACTCATATTATTAGTCATATTATGCTCATATGATCGATAGGACGACCATTACTATACTTATTACTCTTATTATTATCAATCTAACTCATATTATTAGTCATATTATGCTCATATGATCGATAGAACGACAATTACTATACTCATTACTTATATTATTATCAATCTAACTCATATTATTAGCCATATTATGCTTATATGATCGATAGATGGACAATTACTATACATATTACACTCACTATTATCAATCTGACTCATATTATTAACCATGTTATGCAGATATGATCGATAGTACGACAATTACTATACGTATTACTCTTATTATTATCAATCTAACTCATATCTTTAGCCATATTATGCTTATATGATCGATAGGACGACAATTACTATACTTATTACTCTTATTATTATCAATCTAACTCATATTATTAGTCATATTATGCAGATATGATCGATAGAACGACAATTACTATACTTATTACTCTTATTATTATCAATCTAAATCATATCTTTAGCCATATTATGCTTATATGATCGATAGGACGACAATTACTATACTTATTACTCTTATTATTATCAATCTAACTCATATTATTAGCCATATTATGCTTATATGATCGATAGAACGACAATTACTATACTCACTACTCTTATTACTATCAATCTAACTCATATTATTAGCCATATTATGCTTATATGATCGATAGATTGACAATTACTATACATATTTCACTCACTATTATCAATCTAACTCATATTATTAACCATGTTATGCAGATATGATCGATAGTACGACAATTACTATACTTATTACTCTTATTATTATCAATCTAACTCATATTATTAGCCATATTATGCTTATATGATCGATAGAACGACAATTACTATACTTATTACACTCACTATTATCAATCTAACTCATATTATTAACCATGTTATGCAGATATGATCGATAGAACGACAATTACTATACTTATTACTCTTATTATTATCAATCTAACTCATATTATTAACCATATTATGCAGATATGATCGATAGAACGACAAGTACTATACTTATTACTCTTATTATTATCAATCTAACTCATATTATTAGCCATATTATGCTTATACGATCGATAGAACGACAATTACTACACATATTACACTTACTATTCTCAGTCTAACTCATATTATTAACCATATTATGCAGATATGATCGATAGAGCGACAATTACTATACTTATTACTCTTACTATTATCAATCTAACTCATATTATTAGCCACATTATGCAGATATGATCGATAGGACGACAATTACTATACTTATTACTCTTATTATTATCAATCTAACTCATATTATTAGTCATATTATGCAGATATGATCGATAGAACGACAATTACTATACTTATTACTCTTATTATTATCAATCTAACTCATATCTTTAGCCATATTATGCTTATATGATCGATAGGACGACAATTACTATACTTATTACTCTTATTATTATCAATATAACTCATATCTTTAGCCATATTATGCTTATATGATCGATAGGACGACAATTACTATACTTATTGCTCTTATTATTATCAATCTAACTCATATTATTAGTCATATTATGCTCATATGATCGATAGAACGACAATTACTATACTCATTACTCTTATTATTATCAATCTAACTCATATTATTAGCCATATTATGCTTATATGATCGATAGATTGACAATTACTATACATATTACACTCACTATTATCAATCTAACTCATATTATTAACCATGTTATGCAGATATGATCGATAGAACGACAATTACTATACTTATTACTCTTATTATTATCAATCTAACTCATATTATTAACCATATTATGCAGATATGATCGATAGAACGACAATTACTATACTTATTACTCTTATTATTATCAATCTAACTCATATTATTAGTCATATTATGCTCATATGATCGATAGGACGACCATTACTATACTTATTACTCTTATTATTATCAATCTAACTCATATTATTAGTCATATTATGCTCATATGATCGATAGAACGACAATTACTATACTCATTACTTATATTATTATCAATCTAACTCATATTATTAGCCATATTATGCTTATATGATAGATAGATGGACAATTACTATACATATTACACTCACTATTATCAATCTGACTCATATTATTAACCATGTTATGCAGATATGATCGATAGTACGACAATTACTATACGTATTACTCTTATTATTATCAATCTAACTCATATCTTTAGCCATATTATGCTTATATGATCGATAGGACGACAATTACTATACTTATTACTCTTATTATTATCAATCTAACTCATATTATTAGCCATATTATGCTTATATGATCGATAGAACGACAATTACTATACTCACTACTCTTATTATTATCAATTTAATTCATATTATTGGCCATATTATGCATATATGATCAATAGATTGACAATTACTATACATATTACACTCACTATTATCAATCTAATTCATATTATTAACCATGTTATGCAGATATGATCGATGGAACGACAATTACTATACTTATTACTCTTATTATTGTCAATCTAACTCAATTCTTTAGCCACATTATGCTTATACGATCGATAGGACGACCATTACTATACTTATTACTCTTATTATTATCAATCTAACTCATATTATTAGTCATATTATGCTTATATGATCGATAGATGGACAATTACTATACATATTACACTCACTATTATCAATCTGACTCATATTATTAACCATGTTATGCAGATATGATCGATAGTACGACAATTACTATACGTATTACTCTTATTATTATCAATCTAACTCATATCTTTAGCCATATTATGCTTATATGATCGATAGGACGACAATTACTATACTTATTACTCTTATTATTATCAATCTAACTCATATTATTAGTCATATTATGCAGATATGATCGATAGAACGACAATTACTATACTTATTACTCTTATTATTATCAATCTAAATCATATCTTTAGCCATATTATGCTTATATGATCGATAGGACGACAATTACTATACTTATTACTCTTATTATTATCAATCTAACTCATATTATTAGCCATATTATGCTTATATGATCGATAGAACGACAATTACTATACTCATTACTCTTATTACTATCAATCTAACTCATATTATTAGCCATATTATGCTTATATGATCGATAGATTGACAATTACTATACATATTTCACTCACTATTATCAATCTAACTCATATTATTAACCATGTTATGCAGATATGATCGATAGTACGACAATTACTATACTTATTACTCTTATTATTATCAATCTAACTCATATTATTAGCCATATTATGCTTATATGATCGATAGAACGACAATTACTATACTTATTACACTCACTATTATCAATCTAACTCATATTATTAACCATGTTATGCAGATATGATCGATAGAACGACAATTACTATACTTATTACTCTTATTATTATCAATCTAACTCATATTATTAACCATATTATGCAGATATGATCGATAGAACGACAAGTACTATACTTATTACTCTTATTATTATCAATCTAACTCATATTATTAGCCATATTATGCTTATACGATCGATAGAACGACAATTACTACACATATTACACTTACTATTCTCAGTCTAACTCATATTATTAACCATATTATGCAGATATGATCGATAGAGCGACAATTACTATACTTATTACTCTTACTATTATCAATCTAACTCATATTATTAGCCACATTATGCAGATATGATCGATAGGACGACAATTACTATACTTATTACTCTTATTATTATCAATCTAACTCATATTATTAGTCATATTATGCAGATATGATCGATAGAACGACAATTACTATACTTATTACTCTTATTATTATCAATCTAACTCATATCTTTAGCCATATTATGCTTATATGATCGATAGGACGACAATTACTATACTTATTACTCTTATTATTATCAATATAACTCATATCTTTAGCCATATTATGCTTATATGATCGATAGGACGACAATTACTATACTTATTGCTCTTATTATTATCAATCTAACTCATATTATTAGTCATATTATGCTCATATGATCGATAGAACGACAATTACTATACTCATTACTCTTATTATTATCAATCTAACTCATATTATTAGCCATATTATGCTTATATGATCGATAGATTGACAATTACTATACATATTACACTCACTATTATCAATCTAACTCATATTATTAACCATGTTATGCAGATATGATCGATAGAACGACAATTACTATACTTATTACTCTTATTATTATCAATCTAACTCATATTATTAACCATATTATGCAGATATGATCGATAGAACGACAATTACTATACTTATTACTCTTATTATTATCAATCTAACTCATATTATTAGTCATATTATGCTCATATGATCGATAGGACGACCATTACTATACTTATTACTCTTATTATTATCAATCTAACTCATATTATTAGTCATATTATGCTCATATGATCGATAGAACGACAATTACTATACTCATTACTTATATTATTATCAATCTAACTCATATTATTAGCCATATTATGCTTATATGATAGATAGATGGACAATTACTATACATATTACACTCACTATTATCAATCTGACTCATATTATTAACCATGTTATGCAGATATGATCGATAGTACGACAATTACTATACGTATTACTCTTATTATTATCAATCTAACTCATATCTTTAGCCATATTATGCTTATATGATCGATAGGACGACAATTACTATACTTATTACTCTTATTATTATCAATCTAACTCATATTATTAGCCATATTATGCTTATATGATCGATAGAACGACAATTACTATACTCACTACTCTTATTATTATCAATTTAATTCATATTATTGGCCATATTATGCATATATGATCAATAGATTGACAATTACTATACATATTACACTCACTATTATCAATCTAATTCATATTATTAACCATGTTATGCAGATATGATCGATGGAACGACAATTACTATACTTATTACTCTTATTATTGTCAATCTAACTCAATTCTTTAGCCACATTATGCTTATACGATCGATAGGACGACCATTACTATACTTATTACTCTTATTATTATCAATCTAACTCATATTATTAGTCATATTATGCTTATATGATCGATAGATGGACAATTACTATACATATTACACTCACTATTATCAATCTGACTCATATTATTAACCATGTTATGCAGATATGATCGATAGTACGACAATTACTATACGTATTACTCTTATTATTATCAATCTAACTCATATCTTTAGCCATATTATGCTTATATGATCGATAGGACGACAATTACTATACTTATTACTCTTATTATTATCAATCTAACTCATATTATTAGTCATATTATGCAGATATGATCGATAGAACGACAATTACTATACTTATTACTCTTATTATTATCAATCTAAATCATATCTTTAGCCATATTATGCTTATATGATCGATAGGACGACAATTACTATACTTATTACTCTTATTATTATCAATCTAACTCATATTATTAGCCATATTATGCTTATATGATCGATAGAACGACAATTACTATACTCATTACTCTTATTACTATCAATCTAACTCATATTATTAGCCATATTATGCTTATATGATCGATAGATTGACAATTACTATACATATTTCACTCACTATTATCAATCTAACTCATATTATTAACCATGTTATGCAGATATGATCGATAGTACGACAATTACTATACTTATTACTCTTATTATTATCAATCTAACTCATATTATTAGCCATATTATGCTTATATGATCGATAGAACGACAATTACTATACTTATTACACTCACTATTATCAATCTAACTCATATTATTAACCATGTTATGCAGATATGATCGATAGAACGACAATTACTATACTTATTACTCTTATTATTATCAATCTAACTCATATTATTAACCATATTATGCAGATATGATCGATAGAACGACAAGTACTATACTTATTACTCTTATTATTATCAATCTAACTCATATTATTAGCCATATTATGCTTATACGATCGATAGAACGACAATTACTACACATATTACACTTACTATTCTCAGTCTAACTCATATTATTAACCATATTATGCAGATATGATCGATAGAGCGACAATTACTATACTTATTACTCTTACTATTATCAATCTAACTCATATTATTAGCCACATTATGCAGATATGATCGATAGGACGACAATTACTATACTTATTACTCTTATTATTATCAATCTAACTCATATTATTAGTCATATTATGCAGATATGATCGATAGAACGACAATTACTATACTTATTACTCTTATTATTATCAATCTAACTCATATCTTTAGCCATATTATGCTTATATGATCGATAGGACGACAATTACTATACTTATTACTCTTATTATTATCAATATAACTCATATCTTTAGCCATATTATGCTTATATGATCGATAGGACGACAATTACTATACTTATTGCTCTTATTATTATCAATCTATCTCATATTATTAGTCATATTATGCTCATATGATCGATAGAACGACAATTACTATACTCATTACTCTTATTATTATCAATCTAACTCATATTATTAGCCATATTATGCTTATATGATCGATAGATTGACAATTACTATACATATTACACTCACTATTATCAATCTAACTCATATTATTAACCATGTTATGCAGATATGATCGATAGAACGACAATTACTATACTTATTACTCTTATTATTATCAATCTAACTCATATTATTAACCATATTATGCAGATATGATCGATAGAACGACAAGTACTATACTTATTACTCTTATTATTATCAATCTAACTCATATTATTAGCCATATTATGCTTATACGATCGATAGAACGACAATTACTACACATATTACACTTACTATTCTCAGTCTAACTCATATTATTAACCATATTATGCAGATATGATCGATAGAGCGACAATTACTATACTTATTACTCTTACTATTATCAATCTAACTCATATTATTAGCCACATTATGCAGATATGATCGATAGGACGACAATTACTATACTTATTACTCTTATTATTATCAATCTAACTCATATTATTAGTCATATTATGCAGATATGATCGATAGAACGACAATTACTATACTTATTACTCTTATTATTATCAATCTAACTCATATCTTTAGCCATATTATGCTTATATGATCGATAGGACGACAATTACTATACTTATTACTCTTATTATTATCAATATAACTCATATCTTTAGCCATATTATGCTTATATGATCGATAGGACGACAATTACTATACTTATTGCTCTTATTATTATCAATCTATCTCATATTATTAGTCATATTATGCTCATATGATCGATAGAACGACAATTACTATACTCATTACTCTTATTATTATCAATCTAACTCATATTATTAGCCATATTATGCTTATATGATCGATAGATTGACAATTACTATACATATTACACTCACTATTATCAATCTAACTCATATTATTAACCATGTTATGCAGATATGATCGATAGAACGACAATTACTATACTTATTACTCTTATTATTATCAATCTAACTCATATTATTAACCATATTATGCAGATATGATCGATAGAACGACAATTACTATACTTATTACTCTTATTATTATCAATCTAACTCATATTATTAGTCATATTATGCTCATATGATCGATAGGACGACCATTACTATACTTATTACTCTTATTATTATCAATCTAACTCATATTATTAGTCATATTATGCTCATATGATCGATAGAACGACAATTACTATACTCATTACTTATATTATTATCAATCTAACTCATATTATTAGCCATATTTTGCTTATATGATCGATAGATGGACAATTACTATACATATTACACTCACTATTATCAATCTGACTCATATTATTAACCATGTTATGCAGATATGATCGATAGTACGACAATTACTATACGTATTACTCTTATTATTATCAATCTAACTCATATCTTTAGCCATATTATGCTTATATGATCGATAGGACGACAATTACTATACTTATTACTCTTATTATTATCAATCTAACTCATATTATTAGTCATATTATGCAGATATGATCGATAGAACGACAATTACTATACTTATTACTCTTATTATTATCAATCTAAATCATATCTTTAGCCATATTATGCTTATATGATCGATAGGACGACAATTACTATACTTATTACTCTTATTATTATCAATCTAACTCATATTATTAGCCATATTATGCTTATATGATCGATAGAACGACAATTACTATACTCACTACTCTTATTATTATCAATTTAATTCATATTATTGGCCATATTATGCATATATGATCAATAGATTGACAATTACTATACATATTACACTCACTATTATCAATCTAATTCATATTATTAACCATGTTATGCAGATATGATCGATGGAACGACAATTACTATACTTATTACTCTTATTATTGTCAATCTAACTCAATTCTTTAGCCACATTATGCTTATACGATCGATAGGACGACCATTACTATACTTATTACTCTTATTATTATCAATCTAACTCATATTATTAGTCATATTATGCTTATATGATCGATAGATGGACAATTACTATACATATTACACTCACTATTATCAATCTGACTCATATTATTAACCATGTTATGCAGATATGATCGATAGTACGACAATTACTATACGTATTACTCTTATTATTATCAATCTAACTCATATCTTTAGCCATATTATGCTTATATGATCGATAGGACGACAATTACTATACTTATTACTCTTATTATTATCAATCTAACTCATATTATTAGTCATATTATGCAGATATGATCGATAGAACGACAATTACTATACTTATTACTCTTATTATTATCAATCTAAATCATATCTTTAGCCATATTATGCTTATATGATCGATAGGACGACAATTACTATACTTATTACTCTTATTATTATCAATCTAACTCATATTATTAGCCATATTATGCTTATATGATCGATAGAACGACAATTACTATACTCACTACTCTTATTATTATCAATTTAATTCATATTATTGGCCATATTATGCATATATGATCAATAGATTGACAATTACTATACATATTACACTCACTATTATCAATCTAATTCATATTATTAACCATGTTATGCAGATATGATCGATGGAACGACAATTACTATACTTATTACTCTTATTATTGTCAATCTAACTCAATTCTTTAGCCACATTATGCTTATACGATCGATAGGACGACCATTACTATACTTATTACTCTTATTATTATCAATCTAACTCATATTATTAGTCATATTATGCTCATATGATCGATAGAACGACAATTACTATACTCATTACTCTTATTATTATCAATTTAACTCATATTATTAGCCATATTATGCTTATATGATCGATAGATTGACAATTACTATACATATTACACTCACTATTATCAATCTAACTCATATTATTAACCATGTTATGCAGATATGATCGATAGAACGACAATTACTATACTTATTACTCTTATTATTATCAATCTAACTCATATTATTAACCATATTATGCAGATATGATCGATAGAACGACAATTACTATACTTATTACTCTTATTGTTATCAATCTAACTCATATTATTAGCCATATTGTGCTTATATGATCGATAGAACGACAATTACTATACCCATTACTCTTATTCTTATCAATCTAACTCATATTATTAGCCATATTATGCTTATATGATCGATAGATGGACAATTACTATACATATTACACTCACTATTATCAATCTAACTCATATTATTAACCATGTTATGCAGATATGATCGATAGTACGACAATTACTATACGTATTACTCTTATTATTATCAATCTAACTCATATTATTAGCCATATTATGCTTATATGATCGATAGAACGACAATTACTATACTTATTACTCTTATTATTATCAATCTAACTCATATTATTAGCCATATTATGCTTATATGATCGATAGACCGACAATTACTACACTTATTACTCTTGTTATTATCAATCTAACTCATATCTTTAGCCATATTATGCTTATATGATCGATAGGACGACAATTACTATACTTATTACTCTTATTATTATCAATCTAACTCATATTATTAGTCATATTATGCAGATATAATCGATAGAACGACAATTACTATACTTATTACTCTTATTATTATCAATCTAACTCATATTATTAGCCATATTGTGCTTATATGATCGATAGAACGACAATCACTATACCCATTACTCTTATTATTATCAATCTAACTCATATTATTAGCCATATTATGCTTATATGATCGATAGATGGACAATTTCTTTACTTATTACACTCACTATTATCAATCTAACTCATATTATTAACCATGTTATGCAGATATGATCGATAGAACGACAATTACTATACTTATTACTCTTATTATTATCAATCTAACTCATATTATTAACCATATTATGCAGATATGATCGATAGAACGACAATTTCTATACTGATTACACTCACTATTATCAATCTAACTCATATTATTAACCATGTTATGCAGATATGATCGATAGAACGACAATTACTATACTTATTACTCTTATTATTATCAATCTAACTCATATTATTAACCATATTATGCAGATATGATCGATAGAACGACAAGTACTATACTTATTACTCTTATTATTATCAATCTAACTCATATTATTAGCCATATTATGCTTATACGATCGATAGAACGACAATTACTACACATATTACACTTACTATTCTCAGTCTAACTCATATTATTAACCATATTATGCAGATATGATCGATAGAGCGACAATTACTATACTTATTACTCTTACTATTATCAATCTAACTCATATTATTAGCCACATTATGCAGATATGATCGATAGGACGACAATTACTATACTTATTACTCTTATTATTATCAATCTAACTCATATTATTAGTCATATTATGCAGATATGATCGATAGAACGACAATTACTATACTTATTACTCTTATTATTATCAATCTAACTCATATCTTTAGCCATATTATGCTTATATGATCGATAGGACGACAATTACTATACTTATTACTCTTATTATTATCAATATAACTCATATCTTTAGCCATATTATGCTTATATGATCGATAGGACGACAATTACTATACTTATTGCTCTTATTATTATCAATCTAACTCATATTATTAGTCATATTATGCTTATATGATCGATAGATTGACAATTACTATACATATTACACTCACTATTATCAATCTAACTCATATTATTAACCATGTTATGCAGATATGATCGATAGAACGACAATTACTATACTTCTTACTCTTATTATTATCAATCTAACTCATATTATTAACCATATTATGCAGATATGATCGATAGAACGACAATTACTATACTTATTACTCTTATTATTATCAATCTAACTCATATTATTAGTCATATTATGCAGATATGATCGATAGAACGACAATTACTATACTTATTACTCTTATTATTATCAATCTAACTCATATTATTAGTCATATTATGCTCATATGATCGATAGGACGACCATTACTATACTTATTACTCTTATTATTATCAATCTAACTCATATTATTAGTCATATTATGCTCATATGATCGATAGAACGACAATTACTATACTCATTACTTATATTATTATCAATCTAACTCATATTATTAGCCATATTATGCTTATATGATCGATAGATGGACAATTACTATACATATTACACTCACTATTATCAATCTGACTCATATTATTAACCATGTTATGCAGATATGATCGATAGTACGACAATTACTATACGTATTACTCTTATTATTATCAATCTAACTCATATCTTTAGCCATATTATGCTTATATGATCGATAGGACGACAATTACTATACTTATTACTCTTATTATTATCAATCTAACTCATATTATTAGTCATATTATGCAGATATGATCGATAGAACGACAATTACTATACTTATTACTCTTATTATTATCAATCTAAATCATATCTTTAGCCATATTATGCTTATATGATCGATAGGACGACAATTACTATACTTATTACTCTTATTATTATCAATCTAACTCATATTATTAGCCATATTATGCTTATATGATCGATAGAACGACAATTACTATACTCATTACTCTTATTACTATCAATCTAACTCATATTATTAGCCATATTATGCTTATATGATCGATAGATTGACAATTACTATACATATTTCACTCACTATTATCAATCTAACTCATATTATTAACCATGTTATGCAGATATGATCGATAGTACGACAATTACTATACTTATTACTCTTATTATTATCAATCTAACTCATATTGTTAGCCATATTATGCTTATATGATCGATAGAACGACAATTACTATACTTATTACACTCACTATTATCAATCTAACTCATATTATTAACCATGTTATGCAGATATGATCGATAGAACGACAATTACTATACTTATTACTCTTATTATTATCAATCTAACTCATATTATTAACCATATTATGCAGATATGATCGATAGAACGACAAGTACTATACTTATTACTCTTATTATTATCAATCTAACTCATATTATTAGCCATATTATGCTTATACGATCGATAGAACGACAATTACTACACATATTACACTTACTATTCTCAGTCTAACTCATATTATTAACCATATTATGCAGATATGATCGATAGAGCGACAATTACTATACTTATTACTCTTACTATTAGCAATCTAACTCATATTATTAGCCACATTATGCAGATATGATCGATAGGACGACAATTACTATACTTATTACTCTTATTATTATCAATCTAACTCATATTATTAGTCATATTATGCAGATATGATCGATAGAACGACAATTACTATACTTATTACTCTTATTATTATCAATCTAACTCATATCTTTAGCCATATTATGCTTATATGATCGATAGGACGACAATTACTATACTTATTACTCTTATTATTATTAATATAACTCATATCTTTAGCCATATTATGCTTATATGATCGATAGGACGACAATTACTATACTTATTGCTCTTATTATTATCAATCTAACTCATATTATTAGTCATATTATGCTCATATGATCGATAGAACGACAATTACTATACTCATTACTCTTATTATTATCAATCTAACTCATATTATTAGCCATATTATGCTTATATGATCGATAGATTGACAATTACTATACATATTACACTCACTATTATCAATCTAACTCATATTATTAACCATGTTATGCAGATATGATCGATAGAACGACAATTACTATACTTATTACTCTTATTATTATCAATCTAACTCATATTATTAACCATATTATGCAGATATGATCGATAGAACGACAATTACTATACTTATTACTCTTATTATTATCAATCTAACTCATATTATTAGTCATATTATGCTCATATGATCGATAGGACGACCATTACTATACTTATTACTCTTATTATTATCAATCTAACTCATATTATTAGTCATATTATGCTCATATGATCGATAGAACGACAATTACTATACTCATTACTTATATTATTATCAATCTAACTCATATTATTAGCCATATTATGCTTATATGATCGATAGATGGACAATTACTATACATATTACACTCACTATTATCAATCTGACTCATATTATTAACCATGTTATGCAGATATGATCGATAGTACGACAATTACTATACGTATTACTCTTAT
This sequence comes from Megachile rotundata, assembly GCF_050947335.1. Taxonomy (NCBI): domain Eukaryota; kingdom Metazoa; phylum Arthropoda; class Insecta; order Hymenoptera; family Megachilidae; genus Megachile; species Megachile rotundata. Next base: position 130,292 of record NW_027473697.1, on the reverse strand, counting down.
TATTATCAATCTAACTCATATCTTTAGCCATATTATGCTTATATGATCGATAGGACGACAATTACTATACTTATTACTCTTATTATTATCAATCTAACTCATATTATTAGTCATATTATGCAGATATGATCGATAGAACGACAATTACTATACTTATTACTCTTATTATTATCAATCTAAATCATATCTTTAGCCATATTATGCTTATATGATCGATAGGACGACAATTACTATACTTATTACTCTTATTATTATCAATCTAACTCATATTATTAGCCATATTATGCTTATATGATCGATAGAACGACAATTACTATACTCACTACTCTTATTATTATCAATTTAATTCATATTATTGGCCATATTATGCATATATGATCAATAGATTGACAATTACTATACATATTACACTCACTATTATCAATCTAATTCATATTATTAACCATGTTATGCAGATATGATCGATGGAACGACAATTACTATACTTATTACTCTTATTATTGTCAATCTAACTCAATTCTTTAGCCACATTATGCTTATACGATCGATAGGACGACCATTACTATACTTATTACTCTTATTATTATCAATCTAACTCATATTATTAGTCATATTATGCTCATATGATCGATAGAACGACAATTACTATACTCATTACTCTTATTATTATCAATCTAACTCATATTATTAGCCATATTATGCTTATATGATCGATAGATGGACAATTTCTATACTTATTACACTCACTATTATCAATCTAACTCATATTATTAACCATGTTATGCAGATATGATCGATAGAACGACAATTACTATACTTATTACTCTTATTATTATCAATCTAACTCATATTATTAACCATATTATGCAGATATGATCGATAGAACGACAATTACTATACTTATTACTCTTATTGTTATCAATCTAACTCATATTATTAGCCATATTGTGCTTATATGATCGATAGAACGACAATTACTATACCCATTACTCTTATTCTTATCAATCTAACTCATATTATTAGCCATATTATGCTTATATGATCGATAGATGGACAATTACTATACATATTACACTCACTATTATCAATCTAACTCATATTATTAACCATGTTATGCAGATATGATCGATAGTACGACAATTACTATACGTATTACTCTTATTATTATCAATCTAACTCATATTATTAGCCATATTATGCTTATATGATCGATAGAACGACAATTACTATACTTATTACTCTTATTATTATCAATCTAACTCATATTATTAGCCATATTATGCTTATATGATCGATAGACCGACAATTACTACACTTATTACTCTTGTTATTATCAATCTAACTCATATCTTTAGCCATATTATGCTTATATGATCGATAGGACGACAATTACTATACTTATTACTCTTATTATTATCAATCTAACTCATATTATTAGTCATATTATGCAGATATAATCGATAGAACGACAATTACTATACTTATTACTCTTATTATTATCAATCTAACTCATATTATTAGCCATATTGTGCTTATATGATCGATAGAACGACAATTACTATACCCATTACTCTTATTATTATCAATCTAACTCATATTATTAGCCATATTATGCTTATATGATCGATAGATGGACAATTTCTATACTTATTACACTCACTATTATCAATCTAACTCATATTATTAACCATGTTATGCAGATATGATCGATAGAACGACAATTACTATACTTATTACTCTTATTATTATCAATCTAACTCATATTATTAACCATATTATGCAGATATGATCGATAGAACGACAATTACTATACTTATTACTCTTATTATTATCAATCTAACTCATATTATTAGTCATATTATGCTCATATGATCGATAGGACGACCATTACTATACTTATTACTCTTATTATTATCAATCTAACTCATATTATTAGTCATATTATGCAGATATGATCGATAGAACGACAATTACTATACTTATTACTCTTATTATTATCAATCTAAATCATATCTTTAGCCATATTATGCTTATATGATCGATAGGACGACAATTACTATACTTATTACTCTTATTATTATCAATCTAACTCATATTATTAGCCATATTATGCTTATATGATCGATAGAACGACAATTACTATACTCACTACTCTTATTATTATCAATTTAATTCATATTATTGGCCATATTATGCATATATGATCAATAGATTGACAATTACTATACATATTACACTCACTATTATCAATCTAATTCATATTATTAACCATGTTATGCAGATATGATCGATGGAACGACAATTACTATACTTATTACTCTTATTATTATCAATATAACTCATATCTTTAGCCATATTATGCTTATATGATCGATAGGACGACAATTACTATACTTATTGCTCTTATTATTATCAATCTAACTCATATTATTAGTCATATTATGCTCATATGATCGATAGAACGACAATTACTACACTCATTACTCTTATTATTACCAATCTAACTCATATTATTAGCCATATTATGCTTATATGATCGATAGATTGACAATTACTATACATATTACACTCACTATTATCAATCTAACTCATATTATTAACCATGTTATGCAGATATGATCGATAGAACGACAATTACTATACTTATTACTCTTATTATTATCAATCTAACTCATATTATTAACCATATTATGCAGATATGATCGATAGAACGACAATTACTATACTTATTACTCTTATTATTATCAATCTAACTCATATTATTAGTCATATTATGCTCATATGATCGATAGGACGACCATTACTATACTTATTACTCTTATTATTATCAATCTAACTCATATTATTAGTCATATTATGCTCATATGATCGATAGAACGACAATTACTATACTCATTACTTATATTATTATCAATCTAACTCATATTATTAGCCATATTATGCTTATATGATCGATAGATGGACAATTACTGTACATATTACACTCACTATTATCAATCTGACTCATATTATTAACCTTGTTATGCAGATATGATCGATAGTACGACAATTACTATACGTATTACTCTTATTATTATCAATCTAACTCATATCTTTAGCCATATTATGCTTATATGATCGATAGTACGACAATTACTATACTTATTACTCTTATTATTATCAATCTAACTCATATTATTAGTCATATTATGCAGATATGATCGATAGAACGACAATTACTATACTTATTACTCTTATTATTATCAATCTAAATCATATCTTTAGCCATATTATGCTTATATGATCGATAGGACGACAATTACTATACTTATTACTCTTATTATTATCAATCTAACTCATATTATTAGCCATATTATGCTTATATGATCGATAGAACGACAATTACTATACTCACTACTCTTATTATTATCAATTTAATTCATATTATTGGCCATATTATGCATATATGATCAATAGATTGACAATTACTATACATATTACACTCACTATTATCAATCTAATTCATATTATTAACCATGTTATGCAGATATGATCGATGGAACGACAATTACTATACTTATTACTCTTATTATTGTCAATCTAACTCAATTCTTTAGCCACATTATGCTTATACGATCGATAGGACGACCATTACTATACTTATTACTCTTATTATTATCAATCTAACTCATATTATTAGTCATATTATGCTCATATGATCGATAGAACGACAATTACTATACTCATTACTCTTATTATTATCAATTTAACTCATATTATTAGCCATATTATGCTTATATGATCGATAGATTGACAATTACTATACATATTACACTCACTATTATCAATCTAACTCATATTATTAACCATGTTATGCAGATATGATCGATAGAACGACAATTACTATACTTATTACTCTTATTATTATCAATCTAACTCATATTATTAACCATATTATGCAGATATGATCGATAGAACGACAATTACTATACTTATTACTCTTATTGTTATCAATCTAACTCATATTATTAGCCATATTGTGCTTATATGATCGATAGAACGACAATTACTATACCCATTACTCTTATTCTTATCAATCTAACTCATATTATTAGCCATATTGTGCTTATATGATCGATAGAACGACAATTACTATACCCATTACTCTTATTCTTATCAATCTAACTCATATTATTAGCCATATTATGCTTATATGATCGATAGATGGACAATTACTATACATATTACACTCACTATTATCAATCTAACTCATATTATTAACCATGTTATGCAGATATGATCGATAGTACGACAATTACTATACGTATTACTCTTATTATTATCAATCTAACTCATATTATTAGCCATATTATGCTTATATGATCGATAGAACGACAATTACTATACTTATTACTCTTATTATTATCAATCTAACTCATATTATTAGCCATATTATGCTTATATGATCGATAGACCGACAATTACTACACTTATTACTCTTGTTATTATCAATCTAACTCATATCTTTAGCCATATTATGCTTATATGATCGATAGGACGACAATTACTATACTTATTACTCTTATTATTATCAATCTAACTCATATTATTAACCATATTATGCAGATATGATCGATAGAACGACAATTACTATACTTATTACTCTTATTATTATCAATCTAACTCATATTATTAGCCATATTGTGCTTATATGATCGATAGAACGACAATTACTATACTCATTACTCTTATTATTATCAATCTAACTCATATTATTAGCCATATTATGCTTATATGATCGATAGATGGACAATTACTATACATATTACACTCACTATTATCAATCTAACTCATATTATTAACCATGTTATGCAGATATGATCGATAGTACGACAATTACTATACGTATTACTCTTATTATTATCAATCTAACTCATATTATTAGCCATATTATGCTTATATGATCGATAGAACGACAATTACTATACTTATTACTCTTATTATTATCAATCTAACTCATATTATTAGCCATATTATGCTTATATGATCGATAGACCGACAATTACTACACTTATTACTCTTGTTATTATCAATCTAACTCATATCTTTAGCCATATTATGCTTATATGATCGATAGGACGACAATTACTATACTTATTACTCTTATTATTATCAATCTAACTCATATTATTAGTCATATTATGCAGATATAATCGATAGAACGACAATTACTATACTTATTACTCTTATTATTATCAATCTAACTCATATTATTAGCCATATTGTGCTTATATGATCGATAGAACGACAATTACTATACCCATTACTCTTATTATTATCAATCTAACTCATATTATTAGCCATATTATGCTTATATGATCGATAGATGGACAATTTCTATACTTATTACACTCACTATTATCAATCTAACTCATATTATTAACCATGTTATGCAGATATGATCGATAGAACGACAATTACTATACTTATTACTCTTATTATTATCAATCTAACTCATATTATTAACCATATTATGCAGATATGATCGATAGAACGACAATTACTATACTTATTACTCTTATTATTATCAATCTAACTCATATTATTAGTCATATTATGCTCATATGATCGATAGGACGACCATTACTATACTTATTACTCTTATTATTATCAATCTAACTCATATTATTAGTCATATTATGCTCATATGATCGATAGAACGACAATTACTATACTCATTACTTATATTATTATCAATCTAACTCATATTATTAGCCATATTATGCTTATATGATCGATAGATGGACAATTACTGTACATATTACACTCACTATTATCAATCTGACTCATATTATTAACCATGTTATGCAGATATGATCGATAGTACGACAATTACTATACGTATTACTCTTATTATTATCAATCTAACTCATATCTTTAGCCATATTATGCTTATATGATCGATAGGACGACAATTACTATACTTATTACTCTTATTATTATCAATCTAACTCATATTATTAGTCATATTATGCAGATATGATCGATAGAACGACAATTACTATACTTATTACTCTTATTATTATCAATCTAAATCATATCTTTAGCCATATTATGCTTATATGATCGATAGGACGACAATTACTATACTTATTACTCTTATTATTATCAATCTAACTCATATTATTAGCCATATTATGCTTATATGATCGATAGAACGACAATTACTATACTCACTACTCTTATTATTATCAATTTAATTCACATTATTGGCCATATTATGCATATATGATCAATAGATTGACAATTACTATACATATTACACTCACTATTATCAATCTAATTCATATTATTAACCATGTTATGCAGATATGATCGATGGAACGACAATTACTATACTTATTACTCTTATTATTATCAATATAACTCATATCTTTAGCCATATTATGCTTATATGATCGATAGGACGACAATTACTATACTTATTGCTCTTATTATTATCAATCTAACTCATATTATTAGTCATATTATGCTCATATGATCGATAGAACGACAATTACTATACTCATTACTCTTATTATTATCAATCTAACTCATATTATTAGCCATATTATGCTTATATGATCGATAGATTGACAATTACTATACATATTACACTCACTATTATCAATCTAACTCATATTATTAACCATGTTATGCAGATATGATCGATAGAACGACAATTACTATACTTATTACTCTTATTATTATCAATCTAACTCATATTATTAACCATATTATGCAGATATGATCGATAGAACGACAATTACTATACTTATTACTCTTATTATTATCAATCTAACTCATATTATTAGTCATATTATGCTCATATGATCGATAGGACGACCATTACTATACTTATTACTCTTATTATTATCAATCTAACTCATATTATTAGTCATATTATGCTCATATGATCGATAGAACGACAATTACTATACTCATTACTTATATTATTATCAATCTAACTCATATTATTAGCCATATTATGCTTATATGATCGATAGATGGACAATTACTATACATATTACACTCACTATTATCAATCTAACTCATATTATTAACCATGTTATGCAGATATGATCGATAGAACGACAATTACTATACTTATTACTCTTATTATTATCAATCTAACTCATATTATTAACCATATTATGCAGATATGATCGATAGAACGACAATTACTATACTTATTACTCTTATTATTATCAATCTAACTCATATTATTAGTCATATTATGCTCATATGATCGATAGGACGACAATTACTATACTTATTACTCTTATTATTATCAATCTAACTCATATTATTAGCCATATTATGCTTATATGATCGATAGAACGACAATTACTATACTCACTACTCTTATTATTATCAATTTAATTCACATTATTGGCCATATTATGCATATATGATCAATAGATTGACAATTACTATACATATTACACTCACTATTATCAATCTAATTCATATTATTAACCATGTTATGCAGATATGATCGATGGAACGACAATTACTATACGTATTACTCTTATTATTATCAATCTAACTCATATCTTTAGCCATATTATGCTTATATGATCGATAGGACGACAATTACTATACTTATTACTCTTATTATTATCAATCTAACTCATATTATTAGTCATATTATGCAGATATGATCGATAGAACGACAATTACTATACTTATTACTCTTATTATTATCAATCTAAATCATATCTTTAGCCATATTATGCTTATATGATCGATAGGACGACAATTACTATACTTATTACTCTTATTATTATCAATCTAACTCATATTATTAGCCATATTATGCTTATATGATCGATAGAACGACAATTACTATACTCACTACTCTTATTATTATCAATTTAATTCATATTATTGGCCATATTATGCATATATGATCAATAGATTGACAATTACTATACATATTACACTCACTATTATCAATCTAATTCATATTATTAACCATGTTATGCAGATATGATCGATGGAACGACAATTACTATAGTTATTACTCTTATTATTGTCAATCTAACTCAATTCTTTAGCCACATTATGCTTATACGATCGATAGGACGACCATTACTATACTTATTACTCTTATTATTATCAATCTAACTCATATTATTAGTCATATTATGCTCATATGATCGATAGAACGACAATTACTATACTCATTACTCTTATTATTATCAATTTAACTCATATTATTAGCCATATTATGCTTATATGATCGATAGATTGACAATTACTATACATATTACACTCACTATTATCAATCTAACTCATATTATTAACCATGTTATGCAGATATGATCGATAGAACGACAATTACTATACTTATTACTCTTATTATTATCAATCTAACTCATATTATTAACCATATTATGCAGATATGATCGATAGAACGACAATTACTATACTTATTACTCTTATTGTTATCAATCTAACTCATATTATTAGCCATATTGTGCTTATATGATCGATAGAACGACAATTACTATACCCATTACTCTTATTCTTATCAATCTAACTCATATTATTAGCCATATTATGCTTATATGATCGATAGATGGACAATTACTATACATATTACACTCACTATTATCAATCTAACTCATATTATTAACCATGTTATGCAGATATGATCGATAGTACGACAATTACTATACGTATTACTCTTATTATTATCAATCTAACTCATATTATTAGCCATATTATGCTTATATGATCGATAGAACGACAATTACTATACCTATTACTCTTATTATTATCAATCTAACTCATATTATTAGCCATATTATGCTTATATGATCGATAGATGGACAATTTCTATACTTATTACACTCACTATTATCAATCTAACTCATATTATTAACCATGTTATGCAGATATGATCGATAGAACGACAATTACTATACTTATTACTCTTATTATTATCAATCTAACTCATATTATTAACCATATTATGCAGATATGATCGATAGAACGACAATTACTATACTTATTACTCTTATTATTATCAATCTAACTCATATTATTAGTCATATTATGCTCATATGATCGATAGGACGACCATTACTATACTTATTACTCTTATTATTATCAATCTAACTCATATTATTAGTCATATTATGCTCATATGATCGATAGAACGACAATTACTATACTCATTACTTATATTATTATCAATCTAACTCATATTATTAGCCATATTATGCTTATATGATCGATAGATGGACAATTACTATACATATTACACTCACTATTATCAATCTGACTCATATTATTAACCATGTTATGCAGATATGATCGATAGTACGACAATTACTATACGTATTACTCTTATTATTATCAATCTAACTCATATCTTTAGCCATATTATGCTTATATGATCGATAGGACGACAATTACTATACTTATTACTCTTATTATTATCAATCTAACTCATATTATTAGTCATATTATGCAGATATGATCGATAGAACGACAATTACTATACTTATTACTCTTATTATTATCAATCTAAATCATATCTTTAGCCATATTATGCTTATATGATCGATAGGACGACAATTACTATACTTATTACTCTTATTATTATCAATCTAACTCATATTATTAGCCATATTATGCTTATATGATCGATAGAACGACAATTACTATACTCACTACTCTTATTATTATCAATTTAATTCATATTATTGGCCATATTATGCATATATGATCAATAGATTGACAATTACTATACATATTACACTCACTATTATCAATCTAATTCATATTATTAACCATGTTATGCAGATATGATCGATGGAACGACAATTACTATACTTATTACTCTTATTATTATCAATCTAACTCAATTCTTTAGCCACATTATGCTTATACGATCGATAGGACGACCATTACTATACTTATTACTCTTATTATTATCAATCTAACTCATATTATTAGTCATATTATGCTCATATGATCGATAGAACGACAATTACTATACTCATTACTCTTATTATTATCAATTTAACTCATATTATTAGCCATATTATGCTTATATGATCGATAGATTGACAATTACTATACATATTACACTGACTATTATCAATCTAACTCATATTATTAACCATGTTATGCAGATATGATCGATAGAACGACAATTACTATACTTATTACTCTTATTATTATCAATCTAACTCATATTATTAACCATATTATGCAGATATGATCGATAGAACGACAATTACTATACTTATTACTCTTATTGTTATCAATCTAACTCATATTATTAGCCATATTGTGCTTATATGATCGATAGAACGACAATTACTATACCCATTACTCTTATTCTTATCAATCTAACTCATATTATTAGCCATATTATGCTTATATGATCGATAGATGGACAATTACTATACATATTACACTCACTATTATCAATCTAACTCATATTATTAACCATGTTATGCAGATATGATCGATAGTACGACAATTACTATACGTATTACTCTTATTATTATCAATCTAACTCATATTATTAGCCATATTATGCTTATATGATCGATAGAACGACAATTACTATACTTATTACTCTTATTATTATCAATCTAACTCATATTATTAGCCATATTATGCTTATATGATCGATAGACCGACAATTACTACACTTATTACTCTTGTTATTATCAATCTAACTCATATCTTTAGCCATATTATGCTTATATGATCGATAGGACGACAATTACTATACTTATTACTCTTATTATTATCAATCTAACTCATATTATTAGTCATATTATGCAGATATAATCGATAGAACGACAATTACTATACTTATTACTCTTATTATTATCAATCGAACTCATATTATTAGCCATATTGTGCTTATATGATCGATAGAACGACAATTACTATACCCATTACTCTTATTATTATCAATCTAACTCATATTATTAGCCATATTATGCTTATATGATCGATAGGTGGACAATTTCTATACTTATTACACTCACTATTATCAATCTAACTCATATTATTAACCATGTTATGCAGATATGATCGACAGAACGACAATTACCTATACTTGTTACTCTTATTATTATCAATCTAACTCATATTATTAACCATATTATGCATATATGATCGATAGAACGACAATTACTATACTCATTACTCTTATTATTATCAATCTAACTCATATTATTAGCCATATTGCGCTTATGTGATCGATAGAACGACAATTACTATACCCATTACTCTTATTATTATCAATCTAACTCATATCTTTAGCCATATTATGCTTATATGATCGATAGGACGACAATTACTATACTTATTACTCTTATTATTATCAATCTAACTCATATTATTAGTCATATTATGCAGATATGATCGATAGAACGACAATTACTATACTTATTACTCTTATTATTATCAATCTAAATCATATCTTTAGCCATATTATGCTTATATGATCGATAGGACGACAATTACTATACTTATTACTCTTATTATTATCAATCTAACTCATATTATTAGCCATATTATGCTTATATGATCGATAGAACGACAATTACTATACTCACTACTCTTATTATTATCAATTTAATTCATATTATTGGCCATATTATGCATATATGATCAATAGATTGACAATTACTATACATATTACACTCACTATTATCAATCTAATTCATATTATTAACCATGTTATGCAGATATGATCGATGGAACGACAATTACTATACTTATTACTCTTATTATTATCAATCTAACTCAATTCTTTAGCCACATTATGCTTATACGATCGATAGGACGACCATTACTATACTTATTACTCTTATTATTATCAATCTAACTCATATTATTAGTCATATTATGCTCATATGATCGATAGAACGACAATTACTATACTCATTACTCTTATTATTATCAATTTAACTCATATTATTAGCCATATTATGCTTATATGATCGATAGATTGACAATTACTATACATATTACACTCACTATTATCAATCTAACTCATATTATTAACCATGTTATGCAGATATGATCGATAGAACGACAATTACTATACTTATTACTCTTATTATTATCAATCTAACTCATATTATTAACCATATTATGCAGATATGATCGATAGAACGACAATTACTATACTTATTACTCTTATTGTTATCAATCTAACTCATATTATTAGCCATATTGTGCTTATATGATCGATAGAACGACAATTACTATACCCATTACTCTTATTCTTATCAATCTAACTCATATTATTAGCCATATTATGCTTATATGATCGATAGATGGACAATTACTATACATATTACACTCACTATTATCAATCTAACTCATATTATTAACCATGTTATGCAGATATGATCGATAGTACGACAATTACTATACGTATTACTCTTATTATTATCAATCTAACTCATATTATTAGCCATATTATGCTTATATGATCGATAGAACGACAATTACTATACCTATTACTCTTATTATTATCAATCTAACTCATATTATTAGCCATATTATGCTTATATGATCGATAGACCGACAATTACTACACTTATTACTCTTGTTATTATCAATCTAACTCATATCTTTAGCCATATTATGCTTATATGATCGATAGGACGACAATTACTATACTTATTACTCTTATTATTATCAATCTAACTCATATTATTAGTCATATTATGCAGATATAATCGATAGAACGACAATTACTATACTTATTACTCTTATTATTATCAATCTAACTCATATTATTAGCCATATTGTGCTTATATGATCGATAGAACGACAATTACTATACCCATTACTCTTATTATTATCAATCTAACTCATATTATTAGCCATATTATGCTTATATGATCGATAGATGGACAATTTCTATACTTATTACACTCACTATTATCAATCTAACTCATATTATTAACCATGTTATGCAGATATGATCGATAGAACGACAATTACTATACTTATTACTCTTATTATTATCAATCTAACTCATATTATTAACCATATTATGCAGATATGATCGATAGAACGACAATTACTATACTTATTACTCTTATTATTATCAATCTAACTCATATTATTAGTCATATTATGCTCATATGATCGATAGGACGACCATTACTATACTTATTACTCTTATTATTATCAATCTAACTCATATTATTAGTCATATTATGCTCATATGATCGATAGAACGACAATTACTATACTCATTACTTATATTATTATCAATCTAACTCATATTATTAGCCATATTATGCTTATATGATCGATAGATGGACAATTACTATACATATTACACTCACTATTATCAATCTGACTCATATTATTAACCATGTTATGCAGATATGATCGATAGTACGACAATTACTATACGTATTACTCTTATTATTATCAATCTAACTCATATCTTTAGCCATATTATGCTTATATGATCGATAGGACGACAATTACTATACTTATTACTCTTATTATTATCAATCTAACTCATATTATTAGTCATATTATGCAGATATGATCGATAGAACGACAATTACTATACTTATTACTCTTATTATTATCAATCTAAATCATATCTTTAGCCATATTATGCTTATATGATCGATAGGACGACAATTACTATACTTATTACTCTTATTATTATCAATCTAACTCATATTATTAGCCATATTATGCTTATATGATCGATAGAACGACAATTACTATACTCACTACTCTTATTATTATCAATTTAATTCATATTATTGGCCATATTATGCATATATGATCAATAGATTGACAATTACTATACATATTACACTCACTATTATCAATCTAATTCATATTATTAACCATGTTATGCAGATATGATCGATGGAACGACAATTACTATACTTATTACTCTTATTATTATCAATCTAACTCATATCTTTAGCCACATTATGCTTATACGATCGATAGGACGACCATTACTATACTTATTACTCTTATTATTATCAATCTAACTCATATTATTAGTCATATTATGCTCATATGATCGATAGAACGACAATTACTATACTCATTACTCTTATTATTATCAATTTAACTCATATTATTCGCCATATTATGCTTATATGATCGATAGATTGACAATTACTATACATATTACACTCACTATTATCAATCTAACTCATATCATTAACCATGTTATGCAGATATGATCGATAGAACGACAATTACTATACTTATTACTCTTATTATTATCAATCTAACTCATATTATTAATCATATTATGCAGATATGATCGATAGAACGACAATTACTATACTTAGTACTCTTATTATTATCAATCTAACTCATATTATTAGCCATATTGTGCTTATAGGATCGATAGAACGACAATTACTATACCCATTACTCTTATTCTTATCAATCTAACTCATATTATTAGCCATATTATGCTTATATGATCGATAGATGGACAATTACTATACATATTACACTCACTATTATCAATCTAACTCATATTATTAACCATGTTATGCAGATATGATCGATAGTACGACAATTACTATACGTATTACTCTTATTATTATCAATCTAACTCATATTATTAGCCATATTATGCTTATATGATCGATAGAACGACAATTACTATACTTATTACTCTTATTATTATCAATCCAACTCATATTATTAGTCATATTATGCAGATATGATCGATAGAACGACAATTACTATACTTATTACTCTTATTATTATCAATCTAACTCATATTATTAGTCATATTATGCTCATATGATCGATAGAACGACAATTACTATACTCATTACTCTTATTATTATCAATCTAAGTCATATTATTAGCCATATTATGCTTAATGATCGATAGATGGACAATTACTATACATATTACACTCACTATTATCAATCTGACTCATATTATTAACCATGTTATGCAGATATGATCGATAGTACGACAATTACTATACGTATTACTCTTATTATTATCAATCTAACTCATATCTTTAGCCATATTATGCTTATATGATCGATAGGACGACAATTACTATACTTATTACTCTTATTATTATCAATCTAACTCATATTATTAGTCATATTATGCAGATATGATCGATAGAACGACAATTACTATACTTATTATTTCTATTATTATCAATCTAACTCATATCTTTAGCCATATTATGCTTATATGATCGATAGGACGACAATTACTATACTTATTACTCTTATTATTATCAATCCAACTCATATTATTAGTCATATTATGCAGATATGATCGATAGAACGACAATTACTATACTCATTACTCTTATTATTATCAATCTAACTCATATTATTAGCCATATTATGCTTATATGATCGATAGATGGACAATTACTATACATATTACACTCACTATTATCAATCTGACTCATATTATTAACCATGTTATGCAGATATGATCGATAGTACGACAATTACTATACGTATTACTCTTATTATTATCAATCTAACTCATATCTTTAGCCATATTATGCTTATATGATCGATAGGACGACAATTACTATACTTATTACTCTTATTATTATCAATCTAACTCATATTATTAGTCATATTATGCAGATATGATCGATAGAACGACAATTACTATACTTATTACTCTTATTATTATCAATCTAACTCATATTATTAATCATATTATGCAGATATGATCGATAGAACGACAATTACTATACTTAGTACTCTTATTATTATCAATCTAACTCATATTATTAGCCATATTGTGCTTATAGGATCGATAGAACGACAATTACTATACCCATTACTCTTATTCTTATCAATCTAACTCATATTATTAGCCATATTATGCTTATATGATCGATAGATGGACAATTACTATACATATTACACTCACTATTATCAATCTAACTCATATTATTAACCATGTTATGCAGATATGATCGATAGTACGACAATTACTATACGTATTACTCTTATTATTATCAATCTAACTCATATTATTAGCCATATTATGCTTATATGATCGATAGAACGACAATTACTATACTTATTACTCTTATTATTATCAATCCAACTCATATTATTAGTCATATTATGCAGATATGATCGATAGAACGACAATTACTATACTTATTACTCTTATTATTATCAATCTAACTCATATTATTAGTCATATTATGCTCATATGATCGATAGAACGACAATTACTATACTCATTACTCTTATTATTATCAATCTAAGTCATATTATTAGCCATATTATGCTTAATGATCGATAGATGGACAATTACTATACATATTACACTCACTATTATCAATCTGACTCATATTATTAACCATGTTATGCAGATATGATCGATAGTACGACAATTACTATACGTATTACACTTATTATTATCAATCTAACTCATATCTTTAGCCATATTATGCTTATATGATCGATAGGACGACAATTACTATACTTATTACTCTTATTATTATCAATCTAACTCATATTATTAGTCATATTATGCAGATATGATCGATAGAACGACAATTACTATACTTATTATTTCTATTATTATCAATCTAACTCATATCTTTAGCCATATTATGCTTATATGATCGATAGGACGACAATTACTATACTTATTACTCTTATTATTATCAATCTAACTCATATTATTAGCCATATTATGCTTATATGATCGATAGAACGACAATTACTATACTCACTACTCTTATTATTATCAATTTAATTCATATT
Organism: Megachile rotundata; assembly: GCF_050947335.1. Classification (NCBI taxonomy): domain Eukaryota; kingdom Metazoa; phylum Arthropoda; class Insecta; order Hymenoptera; family Megachilidae; genus Megachile; species Megachile rotundata. The sequence continues at coordinate 113,505 of NW_027473697.1, read as the reverse complement.
ATTGGCCATATTATGCATATATGATCGATAGATTGACAATTACTATACATATTACACTCACTATTATCAATCTAATTCATATTATTAACCATGTTTTGCAGATATGATCGATGGAACGACTATTACTATACTTATTACTCTTATTATTATCAATCTAACTCATATCTTTAGCCACATTATGCTTATACGATCGATTGGACGACCATTACTATACTTATTACTCTTATTATTATCAATCTAACTCATATTATTAGTCATATTATGCTCATATGATCGATAGAACGACAATTACTATACTCATTACTCTTATTATTATCAATTTAACTCATATTATTCGCCATATTATGCTTATATGATCGATAGATTGACAATTACTATACATATTACACTCACTATTATCAATCTAACTCATATCATTAACCATGTTATGCAGATATGATCGATAGAACGACAATTACTATACTTATTACTCTTATTATTATCAATCTAACTCATATTATTAATCATATTATGCAGATATGATCGATAGAACGACAATTACTATACTTAGTACTCTTATTATTATCAATCTAACTCATATTATTAGCCATATTGTGCTTATAGGATCGATAGAACGACAATTACTATACTCACTACTCTTATTATTATCAATTTAATTCATATTATTGGCCATATTATGCATATATGATCGATAGATTGACAATTACTATACATATTACACTCACTATTATCAATCTAATTCATATTATTAACCATGTTATGCAGATATGATCGATGGAACGACAATTACTATACTTATTACTCTTATTATTATCAATCTAACTCATATCTTTAGCCACATTATGCTTATACGATCGATAGGACGACCATTACTATACTTATTACTCTTATTATTATCAATCTAACTCATATTATTAGCCATATTGTGCTTATAGGATCGATAGAACGACAATTACTATACCCATTACTCTTATTCTTATCAATCTAACTCATATTATTAGTCATATTATGCTCATATGATCGATAGAACGACAATTACTATACTTATTACTCTTATTATTATCAATCTAACTCATATTATTAGCCATATTATGCTTATATGATCGATAGACCGACAATTACTATTCTTATTACTCTTGTTATTATCAATCTAACTCATATCTTTAGCCATATTATTCTTATATGATCGATAGGACGACAATTACTATACTTATTACTCTTATTATTATCAATCTAACTCATATTATTAGTCATATTATGCAGATATAATCGATAGAACGACAATTACTATACTTATTACTCTTATTATTATCAATCTAACTCATATTATTAGCCATATTGTGCTTATATGATCGATAGAACGACAATTACTATACCCATTACTCTTATTATTATCAATCTAACTCATATTATTAGCCATATTATGCTTATATGATCGATAGATGGACAATTTCTATACTTATTACACTCACTATTATCAATCTAACTCATATTATTAACCATGTTATGCCGATATGATCGATAGAACGACAATTACTCTACTTATTACTCTTATTATTATCAATCTAACTCATATTATTAACCATATTATGCAGATATGATCGATAGAACGACAATTACTATGCTTATTACTCTTATTATTATCAATCTAATTCATATTATTAGCCATATTATGCATATCTGATCGATAGAACGACAATTTCTATACTTATTACACTCACTATTATCAATCTAACTCATATTATTAACCATGTTGTGCAGATATGATCGACAGAACGACAATTACTATACTTATTACTCTTATTATTATCAATCTAACTCATATTATTAACCATATTATGCAGATATGATCGATAGAACGACAATTACTATACTTATTACTCTTATTATTATCAATCTAACTCATATTATTAGCCATATTGCGCTTATATGATCGATAGAACGACAATTACTATACCCATTACTCTTATTATTATCAATCTAACTCATATTATTAGCCATATTATGCTTATATGATCGATAGATGGACAATTACTATACATATTACACTCACTATTATCAATCTAACTCATATTATTAACCATGTTATGCAGATATGTTCGATAGTACGACAATTACTATACGTATTACTCTTATTACTATCAATCTAACTCATATTATTAGCCATATTATGCTTATATGATCGATAGAACGACAATTACTATACTCATTACTCTTATTATTATCAATCTAATTCATATTATTAGCCATATTATGCATATATGATCGATAGATGGACAATTACTATACATATTACACTCACTATTATCAATCTAACTCATATTATTAACCATGTTATGCAGATATGTTCGATAGTACGACAATTACTATACGTATTACTCTTATTATTATCAATCTAACTCATATTATTAGCCATATTATGCTTATATGATCGATAGAACGACAATTACTATACTTATTACTCTTATTATTATCAATCTAACTCATATCTTTAGCCATATTATGCTTATATGATCGATAGGACGACAATTACTATACTTATTACTCTTATTATTATCAATCTAACTCATATTATTTGCCATATTATGCTTATATGATCGATAGAACGACAATTACTATACTTATTACTCTTACTATTATCAATCTAACTCATATTATTAGCCACATTATGCAGATATGATCGATAGGACGACAATTACTATACTTATTACTCTTATTATTATCAATCTAACTCATATTATTAGTCATATTATGCAGATATGATCGATAGAACGACAATTACTATACTTATTACTCTTATTATTATCAATCTAACTCATATTATTAGCCATATTGCGCTTATATGATCGATAGAACGACAATTACTATACCCATTACTCTTATTATTATCAATCTAACTCATATTATTAGCCATATTATGCTTATATGATCGATAGATGGACAATTACTATACATATTACACTCACTATTATCAATCTAACTCATATTATTAACCATGTTATGCAGATATGTTCGATAGTACGACAATTACTATACGTATTACTCTTATTATTATCAATCTAACTCATATTATTAGCCATATTATGCTTATATGATCGATAGAACGACAATTACTATACTCATTACTCTTATTATTATCAATCTAATTCATATTATTAGGAATATTATGCATATATGATCGATAGAGGGACAATTACTATACATATTACACTCACTATTCTCAATCTAACTCATATTATTAACCATGTTATGCAGATATGTTCGATAGTACGACAATTACTATACGTATTACTCTTATTATTATCAATCTAACTCATATTATTAGCCATATTATGCTTATATAATCGATAGAACGACAATTACTATACTTATTACTCTTATTATTATCAATCTAACTCATATTATTTGCCATATTATGCTTACATGATCGATAGAACGACAATTACTATACTTATTACTCTTATTATTATCAATCTAACTCATATCTTTAGCCATATTATGCTTATATGATCGATAGGACGACAATTACTATACTTATTACACTTATTATTATCAATCTAACTCATATTATTAGCCATATTATGCTTATATGATCGATAGAATGACAATTACTATACTCACTACTCTTATTATTATCAATTTAATTCATATTATTAGCCATATTATGCATATATGATCGATAGATTGACAATTACTATACATATTACACTCACTATTATCAATCTAATTCATATTATTAACCATGTTATGCAGATATGATCGATGGAACGACAATTACTATACTTATTACTCTTATTATTATCAATCTAACTCATATCTTTAGCCACATTATGCTTATACGATCGATAGGACGACCATTACTATACTTATTACTCTTATTTTATCAATCTAACTCATATTATTAGTCATATTATGCTCATATGATCGATAGAACGACAATTACTATACTTATTACTCTTACTATTATCAATCTAACTCATATTATTAGCCACATTATGCAGATATGATCGATAGAACGACAATTACTATACTTATTACTCTTATTATTATCAATCCAACTCATATTATTAGTCATATTATGCAGATATGATCGATAGAACGACAATTACTATACTTATTACTCTTATTATTATCAATCTAACTCATATCTTTAGCCATATTATGCTTATATGATCGATAGGACGACAATTACTATACTTATTGCTCTTATTATTATCAATCTAACTCATATTATTAGTCATATTATGCTCATATGATCGATAGAACGACAATTACTATACTCATTACTCTTATTATTATCAATCTAACTCATATTATTAGCCATATTATGCTTATATGATCGATAGATTGACAATTACTATACATATTACACTCACTATTATCAATCTAACTCATATTATTAACCATGTTATGCAGATATGATCGATAGAACGACAATTACTATACTTATTACTCTTATTATTATCAATCTAACTCATATTATTAGTCATATTATGCTCATATGATCGATAGAACGACAATTACTATACTTATTACTCTTATTATTATCAATCCAACTCATATTATTAGTCATATTATGCAGATATGATCGATAGAACGACAATTACTATACTTATTACTCTTATTATTATCAATCTAACTCATATTATTAGTCATATTATGCTCATATGATCGATAGAACGACAATTACTATACTCATTACTCTTATTATTATCAATCTAACTCATATTATTAGCCATATTATGCTTATATGATCGATAGATGGACAATTACTATACATATTACACTCACTATTATCAATCTGACTCATATTATTAACCATGTTATGCAGATATGATCGATAGTACGACAATTACTATACGTATTACTCTTATTATTATCAATCTAACTCATATCTTTAGCCATATTATGCTTATATGATCGATAGGACGACAATTACTATACTTATTACTCTTATTATTATCAATCTAACTCATATTATTAGTCATATTATGCAGATATGATCGATAGAACGACAATTACTATACTTATTACTCTTATTATTATCAATCTAACTCATATCTTTAGCCATATTATGCTTATATGATCGATAGGACGACAATTACTATACTTATTACTCTTATTATTATCAATCTAACTCATATTATTAGCCATATTATGCTTATATGATCGATAGAACGACAATTACTATACTCACTACTCTTATTATTATCAATTTAATTCATATTATTAGCCATATTATGCATATATGATCGATAGATTGACAATTACTATACATATTACACTCACTACTATCAATCTAATTCATATTATTAACCATGTTATGCAGATATGATCGATGGAACGACAATTACTATACTTATTACTCTTATTATTATCAATCTAACTCATATTATTTGCCATATTATGCTTACATGATCGATAGAACGACAATTACTATACTTATTACTCTTATTATTATCAATCTAACTCATATCTTTAGCCATATTATGCTTATATGATCGATAGGACGACAATTACTATACTTATTACTCTTATTATTATCAATCTAACTCATATTATTAGCCATATTATGCTTATATGATCGATAGAACGACAATTACTATACTCACTACTCTTATTATTATCAATTTAATTCATATTATTAGCCATATTATGCATATATGATCGATAGATTGACAATTACTATACATATTACACTCACTATTATCAATCTAATTCATATTATTAACCATGTTATGCAGATATGATCGATGGAACGGCAATTACTATACTTATTACTCTTATTATTATCAATCTAACTAATATCTTTAGCCACATTATGCTTATACGATCGATAGGACGACCATTACTATACTTATTACTCTTATTATTATCAATCTAACTCATATCTTTAGCCATATTATGCTTATATGATCGATAGGACGACAATTACTATACTTATTACTCTTATTATTATCAATCTAACTCATATTATTAGTCATATTATGCAGATATGATCAATAGAACGACAATTACTATACTTATTACTCTTATTATTATCAATCTAACTCATATCTTTAGCCATATTATGCTTATATGATCGATAGGACGACAATTACTATACTTATTGCTCTTATTATTATCAATCTAACTCATATTATTAGTCATATTATGCTCATATGATCGATAGAACGACAATTACTATACTTATTACTCTTATTATTATCAATCCAACTCATATTATTAGTCATATTATGCAGATATGATCGATAGAACGACAATTACTATACTTATTACTCTTATTATTATCAATCCAACTCATATTATTAGTCATATTATGCAGATATGATCGATAGAACGACAATTACTATACTTATTACTCTTATTATTATCAATCTAACTCATATTATTAGTCATATTATGCTCATATGATCGATAGAACGACAATTACTATACTCATTACTCTTATTATTATCAATCTAACTCATATTATTAGCCATATTATGCTTATATGATCGATAGATGGACAATTACTATACATATTACACTCACTATTATCAATCTGACTCATAATATTAACCATGTTATGCAGATATGATCGATAGTACGACAATTACTATACGTATTACTCTTATTATTATCAATCTAACTCATATTATTAGTCATATTATGCAGATATGATCGATAGAACGACAATTACTATACTTATTACTCTTATTATTATCAATCTAACTCATATCTTTAGCCATATTATGCTTATATGATCGATAGGACGACAATTACTATACTTATTACTCTTATTATTATCAATCTAACTCATATTATTAGCCATATTATGCTTATATGATCCATAGAACGACAATTACTATACTCACTACTCTTATTATTATCAATTTAATTCATATTATTAGCCATATTATGCATATATGATCGATAGATTGACAATTACTATACATATTACACTCACTACTATCAATCTAATTCATATTATTAACCATGTTATGCAGATATGATCGATGGAACGACTGTTACTATACTTATTACTCTTATTATTTTCAGTCTAACTCATATCTTTAGACACATTATGCTTATACGATCGATAGGACGACCATTACTATACTTATTACTCTTATTATTATCAATCTAACTCATATTATGCTCATATGATCGATAGAACGACAATTACTAGACTCATTACTCTTATTATTATCAATTTAACTCATATTATTAGCCATATTATGCTTATATGATCGATAGATTGACAATTACTATACATATTACACTCACTATTATCAATCTAACTCATATTATTAACCATGTTATGCAGATATGATCGATAGAACGACAATTACTATACTTATTACTCTTATTATTATCAATCTAACGCATATTATTAACCATATTATGCAGATATGATCGATAGAACGACAATTACTATACTTATTACTCTTATTATTATCAATCTAACTCATATTATTAATCATATTATGCAGATATGATCGATAGAACGACAATTACTATACTTAGTACTCTTATTATTATCAATCTAACTCATATTATTAGCCATATTGTGCTTATAGGATCGATAGAACGACAATTACTATACTCACTACTCTTATTATTATCATTTAATTCATATTATTGGCCATATTATGCATATATGATCGATAGATTGACAATTACTATACATATTACACTCACTATTATCAATCTAATTCATATTATTAACCATGTTATGCAGATATGATCGATGGAACGACAATTACTATACTTATTACTCTTATTATTATCAATCTAACTCATATCTTTAGCCACATTATGCTTATACGATCGATAGGACGACCATTACTATACTTATTACTCTTATTATTATCAATCTAACTCATATTATTAGCCATATTGTGCTTATAGGATCGATAGAACGACAATTACTATACCCATTACTCTTATTCTTATCAATCTAACTCATATTATTGGTCATATTATGCTCATATGATCGATAGAACGACAATTACTATACTTATTACTCTTATTATTATCAATCTAACTCATATTATTAGCCATATTATGCTTATATGATCGATAGACCGACAATTACTATTCTTATTACTCTTGTTATTATCAATCTAACTCATATCTTTAGCCATATTATTCTTATATGATCGATAGGACGACAATTACTATACTTATTACTCTTATTATTATCAATCTAACTCATATTATTAGTCATATTATGCAGATATAATCGATAGAACGACAATTACTATACTTATTACTCTTATTATTATCAATCTAACTCATATTATTAGCCATATTGTGCTTATATGATCGATAGAACGACAATTACTATACCCATTACTCTTATTATTATCAATCTAACTCATATTATTAGCCATATTATGCTTATATGATCGATAGATGGACAATTTCTATACTTATTACACTCACTATTATCAATCTAACTCATATTATTAACCATGTTATGCCGATATGATCGATAGAACGACAATTACTATACTTATTACTCTTATTATTATCAATCTAACTCATATTATTAACCATATTATGCAGATATGATCGATAGAACGACAATTACTATGCTTATTACTCTTATTATTATCAATCTAATTCATATTATTAGCCATATTATGCATATCTGATCGATAGAACGACAATTTCTATACTTATTACACTCACTATTATCAATCTAACTCATATTATTAACCATGTTGTGCAGATATGATCGACAGAACGACAATTACTATACTTATTACTCTTATTATTATCAATCTAACTCATATTATTAACCATATTATGCAGATATGATCGATAGAACGACAATTACTATACTTATTACTCTTATTATTATCAATCTAACTCATATTATTAGCCATATTGCGCTTATATGATCGATAGAACGACAATTACTATACCCATTACTCTTATTATTATCAATCTAACTCATATTATTAGCCATATTATGCTTATATGATCGATAGATGGACAATTACTATACATATTACACTCACTATTATCAATCTAACTCATATTATTAACCATGTTATGCAGATATGTTCGATAGTACGACAATTACTATACGTATTACTCTTATTACTATCAATCTAACTCATATTATTAGCCATATTATGCTTATATGATCGATAGAACGACAATTACTATACTCATTACTCTTATTATTATCAATCTAATTCATATTATTAGCCATATTATGCATATATGATCGATAGATGGACAATTACTATACATATTACACTCACTATTATCAATCTAACTCATATTATTAACCATGTTATGCAGATATGTTCGATAGTACGACAATTACTATACGTATTACTCTTATTATTATCAATCTAACTCATATTATTAGCCATATTATGCTTATATGATCGATAGAACGACAATTACTATACTTATTACTCTTATTATTATCAATCTAACTCATATCTTTAGCCATATTATGCTTATATGATCGATAGGACGACAATTACTATACTTATTACTCTTATTATTATCAATCTAACTCATATTATTTGCCATATTATGCTTATATGATCGATAGAACGACAATTACTATACTTATTACTCTTACTATTATCAATCTAACTCATATTATTAGCCACATTATGCAGATATGATCGATAGGACGACAATTACTATACTTATTACTCTTATTATTATCAATCTAACTCATATTATTAGTCATATTATGCAGATATGATCGATAGAACGACAATTACTATACTTATTACTCTTATTATTATCAATCTAACTCATATTATTAGCCATATTGCGCTTATATGATCGATAGAACGACAATTACTATACCCATTACTCTTATTATTATCAATCTAACTCATATTATTAGCCATATTATGCTTATATGATCGATAGATGGACAATTACTATACATATTACACTCACTATTATCAATCTAACTCATATTATTAACCATGTTATGCAGATATGTTCGATAGTACGACAATTACTATACGTATTACTCTTATTATTATCAATCTAACTCATATTATTAGCCTTATTATGCTTATATGATCGATAGAACGACAATTACTATACTCATTACTCTTATTATTATCAATCTAATTCATATTATTAGGAATATTATGCATATATGATCGATAGAGGGACAATTACTATACATATTACACTCACTGTTCTCAATCTAACTCATATTATTAACCATGTTATGCAGATATGTTCGATAGTACGACAATTACTATACGTATTACTCTTATTATTATCAATCTAACTCATATTATTAGCCATATTATGCTTATATAATCGATAGAACGACAATTACTATACTTATTACTCTTATTATTATCAATCTAACTCATATTATTTGCCATATTATGCTTACATGATCGATAGAACGACAATTACTATACTTATTACTCTTATTATTATCAATCTAACTCATATCTTTAGCCATATTATGCTTATATGATCGATAGGACGACAATTACTATACTTATTACACTTATTATTATCAATCTAACTCATATTATTAGCCATATTATGCTTATATGATCGATAGAACGACAATTACTATACTCACTACTCTTATTATTATCAATTTAATTCATATTATTAGCCATATTATGCATATATGATCGATAGATTGACAATTACTATACATATTACACTCACTATTATCAATCTAATTCATATTATTAACCATGTTATGCAGATATGATCGATGGAACGACAATTACTATACTTATTACTCTTATTATTATCAATCTAACTCATATCTTTAGCCACATTATGCTTATACGATCGATAGGACGACCATTACTATACTTATTACTCTTATTATTATCAATCTAACTCATATTATTAGTCATATTATGCTCATATGATCGATAGAACGACAATTACTATACTTATTACTCTTACTATTATCAATCTAACTCATATTATTAGCCACATTATGCAGATATGATCGATAGAACGACAATTACTATACTTATTACTCTTATTATTATCAATCCAACTCATATTATTAGTCATATTATGCAGATATGATCGATAGAACGACAATTACTATACTTATTACTCTTATTATTATCAATCTAACTCATATCTTTAGCCATATTATGCTTATATGATCGATAGGACGACAATTACTATACTTATTGCTCTTATTATTATCAATCTAACTCATATTATTAGTCATATTATGCTCATATGATCGATAGAACGACAATTACTATACTCATTACTCTTATTATTATCAATCTAACTCATATTATTAGCCATATTATGCTTATATGATCGATAGATTGACAATTACTATACATATTACACTCACTATTATCAATCTAACTCATATTATTAACCATGTTATGCAGATATGATCGATAGAACGACAATTACTATACTTATTACTCTTATTATTATCAATCTAACTCATATTATTAGTCATATTATGCTCATATGATCGATAGAACGACAATTACTATACTTATTACTCTTATTATTATCAATCCAACTCATATTATTAGTCATATTATGCAGATATGATCGATAGAACGACAATTACTATACTTATTACTCTTATTATTATCAATCTATCTCATATTATTAGTCATATTATGCTCATATGATCGATAGAACGACAATTACTATACTCATTACTCTTATTATTATCAATCTAACTCATATTATTAGCCATATTATGCTTATATGATCGATAGATGGACAATTACTATACATATTACACTCACTATTATCAATCTGACTCATATTATTAACCATGTTATGCAGATATGATCGATAGTACGACAATTACTATACGTATTACTCTTATTATTATCAATCTAACTCATATCTTTAGCCATATTATGCTTATATGATCGATAGGACGACAATTACTATACTTATTACTCTTATTATTATCAATCTAACTCATATTATTAGTCATATTATGCAGATATGATCGATAGAACGACAATTACTATACTTATTACTCTTATTATTATCAATCTAACTCATATCTTTAGCCATATTATGCTTATATGATCGATAGGACGACAATTACTATACTTATTACTCTTATTATTATCAATCTAACTCATATTATTAGCCATATTATGCTTATATGATCGATAGAACGACAATTACTATACTCACTACTCTTATTATTATCAATTTAATTCATATTATTAGCCATATTATGCATATATGATCGATAGATTGACAATTACTATACATATTACACTCACTATTATCAATCTAATTCATATTATTAACCATGTTATGCAGATATGATCGATGGAACGGCAATTACTATACTTATTACTCTTATTATTATCAATCTAACTAATATCTTTAGCCACATTATGCTTATACGATCGATAGGACGACCATTACTATACTTATTACTCTTATTATTATCAATCTAACTCATATTATGAGTCATATTATGCTCATATGATCGATAGAACGACAATTACTATACTTATTACTCTTACTATTATCAATCTAACTCATATTATTAGCCACATTATGCAGATATGATCGATAGGACGACAATTACTATACTTATTACTCTTATTATTATCAATCTAACTCATATTATTAGTCATATTATGCAGATATGATCGATAGAACGACAATTACTATACTTATTACTCTTATTATTATCAATCTAACTCATATCTTTAGCCATATTATGCTTATATGATCGATAGGACGACAATTACTATACATATTACACTCACTACTATCAATCTAATTCATATTATTAACCATGTTATGCAGATATGATCGATGGAACGACTGTTACTATACTTATTACTCTTATTATTTTCAATCTAACTCATATCTTTAGACACATTATGCTTATACGATCGATAGGACGACCATTACTATACTTATTACTCTTATTATTATCAATCTAACTCATATTATGCTCATATGATCGATAGAACGACAATTACTAGACTCATTACTCTTATTATTATCAATTTAACTCATATTATTAGCCATATTATGCTTATATGATCGATAGATTGACAATTACTATACATATTACACTCACTATTATCAATCTAACTCATATTATTAACCATGTTATGCAGATATGATCGATAGAACGACAATTACTATACTTATTACTCTTATTATTATCAATCTAACGCATATTATTAACCATATTATGCAGATATGATCGATAGAACGACAATTACTATACTTGATACTCTTATTATTATCAATCTAACTCATATTATTAGCCATATTGTGCTTATATGATCGATAGAACGACAATTACTATACCCATTACTCTTATTCTTATCAATCTAACTCATATTATTAGCCATATTATGCTTATATGATCGATAGATGGACAATTACTATACATATTACACTCACTGTTATCAATCTAACTCATATTATTAACCATGTTATGCAGATATGATCGATAGTACGACAATTACTATACGTATTACTCTTATTATTATCAATCTAATTCATATTATTAGCCATATTATGCATATAATATGTATAGTAATTGTCGTTCTATCGATCATATAAGCACAATATGGCTAATAATATGAGTTAGATTGATAGTAATAAGAGTAATAAGTATAGTAATTGTCGCTCTATCGATCACATAAGCATAATATGGCTAATAATATGAGTTAGATTGATAATAATAAGAGTAATAAGTATAGTTATTGTCGTTCTGTCGAACATATAAGCATAGTATGGCTAATAATATGAGTTAGATTGATAATAGTGAATGTAATAAGTATAGTAATTGTCGTTCTGTCGATCATATAAGCATAATATGACTAATAATATGAGTTGGGTTGATAATAACAAGAGTAATAAGTATAGTAATTGTCGTTCTATCGATCGTATCTGAATAATATGGCTAATAATATGAGTTAGATTGATAATAGTGAGTGTAATAAGTATAGTAATTGTCGTTCTGTCGATCATATAAGCATATTATGGCTAAGAATATGAGTTAGATTGATAATAGTGAATGTAATAAGTATAGTAATTGTCGTTCTGTCCATCATATAAGCATAATATTGCTAATAATATGAGTTAGATTGATAATAATAAGAGTAATAAGTATAGTTATTGTCGTTCTATCGATCACATAAGCATAATATGGCTAATAATATGAGTTAGATCGATAATAATAAGAGTAATAAGTATAGTAATTGTCGTTCAATCGATCATATAAGCATAATATGGCTAATAATATGAGTTAGATTGATAGTAATAAGAGTAATAAGTATAGTAATTGTCGCTCTATCGATCACATAAGCATAATATGGCTAATAATATGAGTTAGATTGATAATAATAAGAGTAATAAGTATAGTAATTGTCGTTCAATCGATCATATAAGCATAATATGGCTAATAATATGAGTTAGATGGACAGTAATAGGAGCAATAAGTATAGTAATTGTCGTTCTGTCGATCATATAAGCATAATATGGCTAATAATATGAGTTAGATTGATAATAATAAGAGTAATAATTATAGTAATTGTCGTTCAATCGATCATATAAGCATAATATGGCTAATAATATGAGTTACGTTGATAATAATAAGAGTAATAAGTATAGCAATTGTCGTTCTGTCGATCATATAAGCATAATATGGCTAATAATATGAGTTAGATTGATAATAATAAGAGTAATATGTATAGTAATTGTGGTTCTATCGATCACATAAGCATAATATGGCTAATAATATGAGTTAGATTGATAATAATAAGAGTAATAAGTATAGTAATTGTCGTTCTGTCGATCATATAAGCATAATATGGCTAATTATATGAGTTAGATTGATAATAATAAGAGTAATAATTATAGTTATTGTCGTTCTATCGATCCTATAAGCATAATATGGCTAATAATATGAGTTAGATTGATAATAATAAGAGTAATAATTATAGTAATTGCCGTTCAATCGATCATATAAGCATAATATGGCTAATAATATGAGTTACGTTGATAATAATAAGAGTAATAAGTATAGTAATTGTCGTTCTGTCGATCATATAAGCATAATATGGCTAATAATATGAGTTAGATTGATAATAATAAGAGTAATATGTATAGTAATTGTGGTTCTATCGATCACATAAGCATAATATGGCTAATAATATGAGTTAGATTGATAATAATAAGAGTAATAAGTATAGTAATTGTCGTTCTGTCGATCATATAAGCATAATATGGCTAATAATATGAGTTAGATTGATAATAATAAGAGTAATAATTATAGTTATTGTCGTTCTATCGATCCTATAAGCATAATATGGCTAATAATATGAGTTGGATTGATAATAATAAGAGTAATAAGTATAGTAATTGTCGTTCTATCGATCATATCTGCATAATATGGTTAATAATATGAGTTAGATTGATAATAGTGAATGTAATAAGTATAGTAATTGTCGTTCTGTCGATCATATAAGCATAATATGGCTAATAATATGAGTCAGATTGATAATAGTGTGTGTAATAAGTATAGTAATTGTCGTTCTGTCGATCATATAAGCATAATATGGGTAATAAGATGAGTTAGATTGATAATAGTGAATGTAATAAGTATAGTAATTGTCGTTCTGTCGATCATATAAGCATAATATTGCTAATAATATGAGTTAGATTGATAATAATAAGAGTAATAAGTATAGTTATTGTCGTTCTGTCGAACATATAAGCATAGTATGGCTAATAATATGAGTTAGATTGATAACAATAAGAGTAATAAGTATAGTAATTGTCGTTCTGACGATCATATAAGCATAATATGGCTAATAATATGAGTTGGATTGATAATGATAAGAGTAATAAGTATGGTAATTGTCGTTCAATCGATCATATAAGCATAATATGGCTAATAATATGAGTTAGATTGATAGTAATAAGAGTAATAAGTATAGTAATTGTCGCTCTATCGATCACATAAGCATAATATGGCTAATAATATGAGTTAGATTGATAATAATAAGAGCAATATGTATAGTAATTGTGGTTCTATCGATCACATAAGCATAATATGGCTAATAATATGAGTTAGATTGATAATAATAAGAGTAATAAGTATAGTAATTGTCGTTCTATCGATCATATAAGCATAATATGGCTAATAATATGAGTTACGTTGATAATAATAAGAGTAATAAGTATTGTAATTGTCGTCCTATCGGTCATATCTGCATAATATGGTTAATAATATGAGTTAGATTGATAAAAATAAGAATAATAAGTATAGTAATTGTCGTTCTATCGATCATATAAGCATAATATGGCTAATAATACGAGTTAGGTTGATAATAATAAGAGTAATAAGTATAGTAATTGTCGTTCTGTCGATCATATAAGCATAATATGGCTAATAATATGAGTTAGATTGATAATAATAACAGTAATAAGTATAGTTATTGTCGTTCTATCGATCACATAAGCATAATATGGCTAATGATATGAGTTAGATCGATAATAATAAGAGTAATGAGTATAGTAATTGTCGTTCAATCGATCACATAAGCATAATATCGCTAATAATATGAGTTAGATTGATAATAATAAGAGTAATAAGTATAGTAATTGTCGTTCTATCGATCATATCTGCATAATATGGCTAATAATATGAGTTAGATTGATAATAATAAGAGTAATAAGTATAGTAATTGTCAATCTATCGATCATATAAGGATAATATGGCTAATAATATGAGTTAGATAGATTATAATAAGACTAATGAGTATAGTAATTGTCGTTCTATCGATCATATGAGCATAATATGGCTAATAATATGAGTTAGATTGATAATAATAAGAGTAATGAGTATAGTGATTGTCGTTCTATCGATCATATCTGCATAATATGGTTAATAATATGAGTTACGTTGATAATAATAAGAGTAATAAGTATAGCAATTGTCGTTCTGTCGATCATATAAGCATAATATGGCTAATAATATGAGTTAGATTGATAATAATAAGAGTAATATGTATAGTAATTGTGGTTCTATCGATCACATAAGCATAATATGGTTAATAATATGAGTTAGATTGATAATAATGAGGGTAATAAGTATATAATTGTCGTTCTATCGATCATATAAGCATAATATGGCTAATAATATGAGTTAGATTGATAATAGTGAGTGTAATAAGTATAGTAATTGTCGTTCTGTCGATCGTATAAGCATAATATGGGTAATAAGATGAGTTAGATTGATAATAGTGAATGTAATAAGTATAGTAATTGTCGTTCTGTCGATCATA
Organism: Megachile rotundata; assembly: GCF_050947335.1. Taxonomy (NCBI): domain Eukaryota; kingdom Metazoa; phylum Arthropoda; class Insecta; order Hymenoptera; family Megachilidae; genus Megachile; species Megachile rotundata. Next base: position 96,214 of record NW_027473697.1, on the reverse strand, counting down.
TAAGCATAATATTGCTAATAATATGAGTTAGATTGATAATAATAAGAGTAATAAGTATAGTTATTGTCGTTCTATCGATCACATAAGCATAATATGGCTAATGATATGAGTTAGATCGATAATAATAAGAGTAATGAGTATAGTAATTGTCGTTCAATCGATCACATAAGCATAATATCGCTAATAATATGAGTTAGATTGATAATAATAAGAGTAATAAGTATAGTAATTGTCGTTCTATCGATCATATCTGCATAATATGGCTAATAATATGAGTTAGATTGATAATAATAAGAGTAATAAGTAGAGTAATTGTCAATCTATCGATCATATAAGGATAATATGGCTAATAATATGAGTTAGATAGATTATAATAAGACTAATGAGTATAGTAATTGTCGTTCTATCGATCATATGAGCATAATATGGCTAATAATATGAGTTAGATTGATAATAATAAGAGTAATGAGTATAGTGATTGTCGTTCTATCGATCATATCTGCATAATATGGTTAATAATATGAGTTAGATTGATAATAGTTAATGTAATAAGTATAGTAATTGTCGTTCTATCGATCACATAAGCATAATATGGCTAATAATATGAGTTAGATTGATAATAATAAGAGTAATAAGTATAGTAATTGTCGTTCTGTCGATCATATAAGCATAATATGGCTAATTATATGAGTTAGATTGATAATAATAAGAGTAATAATTATAGTTATTGTCGTTCTATCGATCCTATAAGCATAATATGGCTAATAATATGAGTTGGATTGATATTAATAAGAGTAATAAGTATAGTAATTGTCGTTCTATCGATCATATCTGCATAATATGGTTAATAATATGAGTTAGATTGATAATAGTGAATGTAATAAGTATAGTAATTGTCGTTCTGTCGATCATATAAGCATAATATTGCTAATAATATGAGTTAGATTGATAATAATAAGAGTAATAAGTATAGTTATTGTCGTTCTGTCGAACATATAAGCATAGTATGGCTAATAATATGAGTTGGATTGATAATAGTGAATGTAATAAGTATAGTAATTGTCGTTCTGTCGATCATATAAGCATAATATGACTAATAATATGAGTTGGGTTGATAATAACAAGAGTAATAAGTATAGTAATTGTCGTTCTATCGATCGTATCTGAATAATATGGCTAATAATATGAGTTAGATTGATAATAGTGAGTGTAATAAGTATAGTAATTGTCGTTCTGTCGATCATATAAGCATATTATGGCTAAGAATATGAGTTAGATTGATAATAGTGAATGTAATAAGTATAGTAATTGTCGTTCTGTCGATCATATAAGCATAATATTGCTAACAATATGAGTTAGATTGATAATAATAAGAGTAATAAGTATAGTTATTGTCGTTCTATCGATCACATAAGCATAATATGGCTAATAATATGAGTTAGATCGATAATAATAAGAGTAATAAGTATAGTAATTGTCGTTCAATCGATCATATAAGCATAATATGGCTAATAATATGAGTTAGATTGATAGTAATAAGAGTAATAAGTATAGTAATTGTCGCTCTATCGATCACATAAGCATAATATGGCTAATAATATGAGTTAGATTGATAATAATAAGAGTAATAAGTATAGTAATTGTCGTTCAATCGATCATATAAGCATAATATGGCTAATAATATGAGTTAGATGGACAGTAATAGGAGCAATAAGTATAGTAATTGTCGTTCTGTCGATCATATAAGCATAATATGGCTAATAATATGAGTTAGATTGATAATAATAAGAGTAATAATTATAGTAATTGTCGTTCAATCGATCATATAAGCATAATATGGCTAATAATATGAGTTACGTTGATAATAATAAGAGTAATAAGTATAGCAATTGTCGTTCTGTCGATCATATAAGCATAATATGGCTAATAATATGAGTTAGATTGATAATAATAAGAGTAATATGTATAGTAATTGTGGTTCTATCGATCACATAAGCATAATATGGCTAATAATATGAGTTAGATTGATAATAATAAGAGTAATAAGTATAGCAATTGTCGTTCTGTCGATCATATAAGCATAATATGGCTAATTATATGAGTTAGATTGATAATAATAAGAGTAATAATTATAGTTATTGTCGTTCTATCGATCCTATAAGCATAATATGGCTAATAATATGAGTTGGATTGATAATAATAAGAGTAATAAGTATAGTAATTGTCGTTCAATCGATCATATAAGCATAATATGGCTAATAATATGAGTTAGATGGACAGTAATAGGAGCAATAAGTATAGTAATTGTCGTTCTGTCGATCATATAAGCATAATATGGCTAATAATATGAGTTAGATTGATAATAATAAGAGTAATAAGTATAGTAATTGTCGTTCTATCGATCATATCTGCATAATATGGTTAATAATATGAGTTAGATTGATAATAGTGAATGTAATAAGTATAGTAATTGTCGTTCTGTCGATCATATAAGCATAATATGGCTAATAATATGAGTCAGATTGATAATAGTGAGTGTAATAAGTATAGTAATTGTCGTTCTGTCGATCATATAAGCATAATATGGGTAATAAGATGAGTTAGATTGATAATAGTGAATGTAGTAAGTATAGTAATTGTCGTTCTGTCGATCATATAAGCATAATATTGCTAATAATATGAGTTAGATTGATAATAATAAGAGTAATAAGTATAGTTATTGTCGTTCTGTCGAACATATAAGCATAGTATGGCTAATAATATGAGTTAGATTGATAACAATAAGAGTAATAAGTATAGTAATTGTCGTTCTGACGATCATATAAGCATAATATGGCTAATAATATGAGTTGGATTGATAAGGATAAGAGTAATAAGTATAGTAATTGTCGTTCAATCGATCATATAAGCATAATATGGCTAATAATATGAGTTAGATTGATAATAATAAGAGTAATAAGTATAGTTATTGTCGTTCTGTCGAACATATAAGCATAGTATGGCTAATAATATGAGTTAGATTGATAATAGTGAATGTAATAAGTATAGTAATTGTCGTTCTGTCGATCATATAAGCATAATATGACTAATAATATGAGTTGGGTTGATAATAACAAGAGTAATAAGTATAGTAATTGTCGTTCTATCGATCGTATCTGAATAATATGGCTAATAATATGAGTTAGATTGATAATAGTGAGTGTAATAAGTATAGTAATTGTCGTTCTGTCGATCATATAAGCATATTATGGCTAAGAATATGAGTTAGATTGATAATAGTGAATGTAATAAGTATAGTAATTGTCGTTCTGTCGATCATATAAGCATAATATTGCTAATAATATGAGTTAGATTGATAATAATAAGAGTAATAAGTATAGTTATTGTCGTTCTATCGATCACATAAGCATAATATGGCTAATAATATGAGTTAGATCGATAATAATAAGAGTAATAAGTATAGTAATTGTCGTTCAATCGATCATATAAGCATAATATGGCTAATAATATGAGTTAGATTGATAGTAATAAGAGTAATAAGTATAGTAATTGTCGCTCTATCGATCACATAAGCATAATATGGCTAATAATATGAGTTAGATTGATAATAATAAGAGTAATAAGTATAGTAATGGTCGTTCAATCGATCATATAAGCATAATATGGCTAATAATATGAGTTAGATGGACTGTAATAGGAGCAATAAGTATAGTAATTGTCGTTCTGTCGATCATATAAGCATAATATGGCTAATAATATGAGTTAGATGGACAGTAATAGGAGCAATAAGTATAGTAATTGTCGTTCTGTCGATCATATAAGCATAATATGGCTAATAATATGAGTTAGATTGATAATAATAAGAGTAATAAGTATAGTAATTGTCGTTCTATCGATCATATCTGCATAATATGGTTAATAATATGAGTTAGATTGATAATAGTGAATGTAATAAGTATAGTAATTGTCGTTCTGTCGATCATATAAGCATAATATGGCTAATAATATGAGTCAGATTGATAATAGTGAGTGTAATAAGTATAGTAATTGTCGTTCTGTCGATCATATAAGCATAATATGGGTAATAAGATGAGTTAGATTGATAATAGTGAATGTAGTAAGTATAGTAATTGTCGTTCTGTCGATCATATAAGCATAATATTGCTAATAATATGAGTTAGATTGATAATAATAAGAGTAATAAGTATAGTTATTGTCGTTCTGTCGAACATATAAGCATAGTATGGCTAATAATATGAGTTAGATTGATAACAATAAGAGTAATAAGTATAGTAATTGTCGTTCTGACGATCATATAAGCATAATATGGCTAATAATATGAGTTGGATTGATAATGATAAGAGTAATAAGTATAGTAATTGTCGTTCAATCGATCATATAAGCATAATATGGCTAATAATATGAGTTAGATTGATAATAATAAGAGTAATAAGTATAGTTATTGTCGTTCTGTCGAACATATAAGCATAGTATGGCTAATAATATGAGTTAGATTGATAATAGTGAATGTAATAAGTATAGTAATTGTCGTTCTGTCGATCATATAAGCATAATATGACTAATAATATGAGTTGGGTTGATAATAACAAGAGTAATAAGTATAGTAATTGTCGTTCTATCGATCGTATCTGAATAATATGGCTAATAATATGAGTTAGATTGATAATAGTGAGTGTAATAAGTATAGTAATTGTCGTTCTGTCGATCATATAAGCATATTATGGCTAAGAATATGAGTTAGATTGATAATAGTGAATGTAATAAGTATAGTAATTGTCGTTCTGTCGATCATATAAGCATAATATTGCTAATAATATGAGTTAGATTGATAATAATAAGAGTAATAAGTATAGTTATTGTCGTTCTATCGATCACATAAGCATAATATGGCTAATAATATGAGTTAGATCGATAATAATAAGAGTAATAAGTATAGTAATTGTCGTTCAATCGATCATATAAGCATAATATGGCTAATAATATGAGTTAGATTGATAGTAATAAGAGTAATAAGTATAGTAATTGTCGCTCTATCGATCACATAAGCATAATATGGCTAATAATATGAGTTAGATTGATAATAATAAGAGTAATAAGTATAGTAATGGTCGTTCAATCGATCATATAAGCATAATATGGCTAATAATATGAGTTAGATGGACTGTAATAGGAGCAATAAGTATAGTAATTGTCGTTCTGTCGATCATATAAGCATAATATGGCTAATAATATGAGTTAGATTGATAATAATAAGAGTAATAATTATAGTAATTGTCGTTCAATCGATCATATAAGCATAATATGGCTAATAATATGAGTTACGTTGATAATAATAAGAGTAATAAGTATAGCAATTGTCGTTCTGTCGATCATATAAGCATAATATGGCTAATAATATGAGTTAGATTGATAATAATAAGAGTAATATGTATAGTAATTGTGGTTCTATCGATCACATAAGCATAATATGGCTAATAATATGAGTTAGATTGATAATAATAAGAGTAATAAGTATAGTAATTGTCGTTCTGTCGATCATATAAGCATAATATGGCTAATAATATGAGTTAGATTGATAATAATAAGAGTAATAATTATAGTTATTGTCGTTCTATCGATCCTGTAAGCATAATATGGCTAATAATATGAGTTGGATTGATAATAATAAGAGTAATAAGTATAGTAATTGTCGTTCTATCGATCATATCTGCATAATATGGTTAATAATATGAGTTAGATTGATAATAGTGAATGTAATAAGTATAGTAATTGTCGTTCTGTCGATCATATAAGCATAATATGGCTAATAATATGAGTCAGATTGATAATAGTGAGTGTAATAAGTATAGTAATTGTCGTTCTGTCGATCATATAAGCATAATATGGGTAATAAGATGAGTTAGATTGATAATAGTGAATGTAATAAGTATAGTAATTGTCGTTCTGTCGATCATATAAGCATAATATTGCTAATAATATGAGTTAGATTGATAATAATAAGAGTAATAAGTATAGTTATTGTCGTTCTGTCGAACATATAAGCATAGTATGGCTAATAATATGAGTTAGATTGATAACAATAAGAGTAATAAGTATAGTAATTGTCGTTCTGACGATCATATAAGCATAATATGGCTAATAATATGAGTTACGTTGATAATAATAAGAGTAATAAGTATTGTAATTGTCGTCCTATCGGTCATATCTGCATAATATGGTTAATAATATGAGTTAGATTGATAAAAATAAGAATAATAAGTATAGTAATTGTCGTTCTATCGATCATATAAGCATAATATGGCTAATAATACGAGTTAGGTTGATAATAATAAGAGTAATAAGTATAGTAATTGTCGTTCTGTCGATCATATAAGCATAATATGGCTAATAATATGAGTTAGATTGATAATAATAAGAGTAATAAGTATAGTTATTGTCGTTCTATCGATCACATAAGCATAATATGGCTAATGATATGAGTTAGATCGATAATAATAAGAGTAATGAGTATAGTAATTGTCGTTCAATCGATCACATAAGCATAATATCGCTAATAATATGAGTTAGATTGATAATAATAAGAGTAATAAGTATACTAATTGTCGTTCTATCGATCATATAAGCATAATATGGCTAATAATATGAGTTACGTTGATAATAATAAGAGTAATAAGTATTGTAATTGTCGTCCTATCGGTCATATCTGCATAATATGGTTAATAATATGAGTTAGATTGATAAAAATAAGAATAATAAGTATAGTAATTGCCGTTCTATCGATCATATAAGCATAATATGGCTAATGATATGAGTTAGATCGATAATAATAAGAGTAATGAGTATAGTAATTGTCGTTCAATCGATCACATAAGCATAATATCGCTAATAATATGAGTTAGATTGATAATAATAAGAGTAATAAGTATACTAATTGTCGTTCTATCGATCATGTCTGCATAATATGGCTAATAATATGAGTTAGATTGATAATAATAAGAGTAATATGTATAGTAATTGTGGTTCTATCGATCACATAAGCATAATATGGCTAATAATATGAGTTAGATTGATAATAATAAGAGTAATAAGTATAGTAATTGTCGTTCTGTCGATCATATAAGCATAATATGGCTAATAATATGAGTTAGATTGATAATAATAAGAGTAATAATTATAGTTATTGTCGTTCTATCGATCCTATAAGCATAATATGGCTAATAATATGAGTTGGATTGATAATAATAAGAGTAATAAGTATAGTAATTGTCGTTCTATCGATCATATCTGCATAATATGGTTAATAATATGAGTTAGATTGATAATAGTGAATGTAATAAGTATAGTAATTGTCGTTCTGTCGATCATATAAGCATAATATGGCTAATAATATGAGTCAGATTGATAATAGTGAGTGTAATAAGTATAGTAATTGTCGTTCTGTCGATCATATAAGCATAATATGGGTAATAAGATGAGTTAGATTGATAATAGTGAATGTAATAAGTATAGTAATTGTCGTTCTGTCGATCATATAAGCATAATATTGCTAATAATATGAGTTAGATTGATAATAATAAGAGTAATAAGTATAGTTATTGTCGTTCTGTCGAACATATAAGCATAGTATGGCTAATAATATGAGTTAGATTGATAACAATAAGAGTAATAAGTATAGTAATTGTCGTTCTGACGATCATATAAGCATAATATGGCTAATAATATGAGTTACGTTGATAATAATAAGAGTAATAAGTATTGTAATTGTCGTCCTATCGGTCATATCTGCATAATATGGTTAATAATATGAGTTAGATTGATAAAAATAAGAATAATAAGTATAGTAATTGTCGTTCTATCGATCATATAAGCATAATATGGCTAATAATACGAGTTAGGTTGATAATAATAAGAGTAATAAGTATAGTAATTGTCGTTCTGTCGATCATATAAGCATAATATGGCTAATAATATGAGTTAGATTGATAATAATAAGAGTAATAAGTATAGTTATTGTCGTTCTATCGATCACATAAGCATAATATGGCTAATGATATGAGTTAGATCGATAATAATAAGAGTAATGAGTATAGTAATTGTCGTTCAATCGATCACATAAGCATAATATCGCTAATAATATGAGTTAGATTGATAATAATAAGAGTAATAAGTATACTAATTGTCGTTCTATCGATCATATAAGCATAATATGGCTAATAATATGAGTTACGTTGATAATAATAAGAGTAATAAGTATTGTAATTGTCGTCCTATCGGTCATATCTGCATAATATGGTTAATAATATGAGTTAGATTGATAAAAATAAGAATAATAAGTATAGTAATTGCCGTTCTATCGATCATATAAGCATAATATGGCTAATGATATGAGTTAGATCGATAATAATAAGAGTAATGAGTATAGTAATTGTCGTTCAATCGATCACATAAGCATAATATCGCTAATAATATGAGTTAGATTGATAATAATAAGAGTAATAAGTATACTAATTGTCGTTCTATCGATCATGTCTGCATAATATGGCTAATAATATGAGTTAGATTGATAATAATAAGAGTAATAAGTATAGTAATTGTCAATCTATCGATCATATAAGGATAATATGGCTAATAATATGAGTTAGATAGATTATAATAAGACTAATGAGTATAGTAATTGTCGTTCTATCGATCATATGAGCATAATATGGCTAATAATACGAGTTAGATTCATAATAATAAGAGTAATAAGTATAGTAATTGTCGTTCTGTCGATCATATAAGCATAATATGGCTAATAATATGAGTTGGATTGATAATAATGAGAGTAATAAGTATAGTAATTGTCGTTCAATCGATCATATAAGCATAATATGGCTAATAATATGAGTTAGATGGACAGTAATAGGAGCAATAAGTATAGTAATTGTCGTTCTGTCGATCATATAAGCATAATATGGCTAATAATATGAGTTAGATTGATAATAATAAGAGTAATAATTATAGTAATTGTCGTTCAATCGATCATATAAGCATAATATGGCTAATAATATGAGTTACGTTGATAGTAATAAGAGTAATAAGTATAGTATTTGTCGTTCTGTCGATCATATAAGCATAATATGGCTAATAATATGAGTTAGATTGATAATAATAAGAGTAATATGTATAGTAATTGTGGTTCTATCGATCACATAAGCATAATATGGCTAATAATATGAGTTAGATTGATAATAATAAGAGTAATAAGTATAGTAATTGTCGTTCTGTCGATCATATAAGCATAATATGGCTAATTATATGAGTTAGATTGATAATAATAAGAGTAATAATTATAGTTATTGTCGTTCTATCGATCCTATAAGCATAACATGGCTAATAATATGAGTTGGATTGATAATAATAAGAGTAATAAGTATAGTAATTGTCGTTCTATCGATCATATCTGCATAATATGGTTAATAATATGAGTTAGATTGATAATAGTGAATGTAATAAGTATAGTAATTGTCGTTCTGTCGATCATATAAGCATAATATGGCTAATAATATGAGTCAGATTGATAATAGTGAGTGTAATAAGTATAGTAATTGTCGTTCTGTCGATCATATAAGCATAATATGGGTAATAAGATGAGTTAGATTGATAATAATGAATGTAATAAGTATAGTAATTGTCGTTCAACCGATCATATAAGCATAATATGGTTAATAATATGAGTTAGATTGATAATAATAACAGTAATAAGTATAGTAATTGTCGTTCTGTCGATCATATAAGCATAATATGGTTAATAATATGAGTTAGATTGATAAAAATAAGAATAATAAGTATAGTAATTGTCGTTCTATCGATCATATAAGCATGATATGGCTAATAATACGAGTTAGGTTGATAATAATAAGAGTAATAAGTATAGTAATTGTCGTTCTGTCGATCATATAAGCATAATATGGCTAATAATATGAGTTAGATTGATAATAATAAGAGCAATATGTATAGTAATTGTGGTTCTATCGATCACATAAGCATAATATGGCTAATAATATGAGTTAGATTGATAATAATAAGAGTAATAAGTATAGTAATTGTCGTTCTATCGATCATATAAGCATAATATGGCTAATAATATGAGTTAGATTGATAGTAATAGGAGCAATAAATATAGTAATTGTCGTTCTGTCGATCATATAAGCATAATATGGAGAATAATATGAGTTAGATTGATAATAATAAGAGTAATAAGTATAGTAATTGTCGTTCTATCGATCATATCTGCATAATATGGTTAATAATATGAGTTAGATTGATAATAGTGAATGTAATAAGTATAGTAATTGTCGTTCTGTCGATCATATAAGCATAATATGACTAATAATATGAGTTGGGTTGATAATAACAAGAGTAATAAGTATAGTAATTGTCGTTCTATCGATCGTATCTGAATAATATGGCTAATAATATGAGTTAGATTGATAATAATAAGAGTAATAAGTATAGTAATTGTCAATCTATCGATCATATAAGGATAATATGGCTAATAATATGAGTTAGATAGATTATAATAAGACTAATGAGTATAGTAATTGTCGTTCTATCGATCATATGAGCATAATATGGCTAATAATATGAGTTAGATTGATAATAATAAGAGTAATGAGTATAGTGATTGTCGTTCTATCGATCATATCTGCATAATATGGTTAATAATATGAGTTAGATTGATAATAGTTAATGTAATAAGTATAGTAATTGTCGTTCAACCGATCATATAAGCATAATATGGTTAATAATATGAGTTAGATTGATAATAATAACAGTAATAAGTATAGTAATTGTCGTTCTGTCGATCATATAAGCATAATATGGTTAATAATATGAGTTAGATTGATAAAAATAAGAATAATAAGTATAGTAATTGTCGTTCTATCGATCATATAAGCATGATATGGCTAATAATACGAGTTAGGTTGATAATAATAAGAGTAATAAGTATAGTAATTGTCGTTCTGTCGATCATATAAGCATAATATGGCTAATAATATGAGTTAGATTGATAATAATAAGAGCAATATGTATAGTAATTGTGGTTCTATCGATCACATAAGCATAATATGGCTAATAATATGAGTTAGATTGATAATAATAAGAGTAATAAGTATAGTAATTGTCGTTCTGTCGATCATATAAGCATAATATGGCTAATAATATGAGTTAGATTGATAATAATAAGAGCAATATGTATAGTAATTGTGGTTCTATCGATCACATAAGCATAATATGGCTAATAATATGAGTTAGATTGATAATAACAAGAGCAATAAGTATAGTAATTGTCGTTCTATCGATCGTATCTGAATAATATGGTTAATAATATGAGTTAGATTGATAATAATGAGGGTAATAAGTATATAATTGTCGTTCTATCGATCATATAAGCATAATATGGCTAATAATATTAGTTAGATTGATAATAGTGAGTGTAATAAGTATAGTAATTGTCGTTCTGTCGATCATATAAGCATAATATGGGTAATAAGATAAGTTAGATTGATAATAGTGAATGTAATAAGTATAGTAATTGTCGTTCTGTCGATCATATAAGCATAATATTGCTAATGATATGAGTTAGATTGATAATAATAAGAGTAATATGTATAGTAATTGTGGTTCTATCGATCACATAAGCATAATATGGCTAATAATATGAGTTAGGTTGATAATAATAAGAGTAATAAGTATAGTAATTGTCGTTCTGTCGATCATATAAGCATAATATGGCTAATTATATGAGTTGGATTGATAATAATAAGAGTAATAAGTATAATAATTGTCTTTCAATCGATCATATAAGCATAATATGGCTAATAATATGAGTCAGATGGACAGTAATAGGAGCAATAAGTATAGTAATTGTCGTTCTGTCGATCATATAAGCATAATATGGCTAACAATATGAGTTAGATTGATAATAATAAGAGTAATAATTATAGTAATTGTCGTTCAATCGATCATATAAGCATAATATGGCTAATAATATGAGTTACGTTGATAATAATAAGAGTAATAAGTATAGTATTTGTCGTTCTGTCGATCATATAAGCATAATATGGCTAATAATATGAGTTAGATTGATAATAATAAGAGTAATATGTATAGTAATTGTGGTTCTATCGATCACATAAGCATAATATGGCTAATAATATGAGTTAGATTGATAATAATAAGAGTAATAAGTATAGTAATTGTCGTTCTGTCGATCATATAAGCATAATATGGCTAATTATATGAGTTACGTTGATAATAATAAGAGTAATAAGTATTGTAATTGTCGTCCTATCGGTCATATCTGCATAATATGGTTAATAATATGAGTTAGATTGATAAAAATAAGAATAATAAGTATAGTAATTGTCGTTCTATCGATCATATAAGCATAATATGGCTAATAATACGAGTTAGGTTGATAATAATAAGAGTAATAAGTATAGTAATTGTCGTTCTGTCGATCATATAAGCATAATATGGCTAATAATATGAGTTAGATTGATAATAATAAGAGTAATAAGTATAGTTATTGTCGTTCTATCGATCACATAAGCATAATATGGCTAATGATATGAGTCAGATCGATAATAATAAGAGTAATGAGTATAGTAATTGTCGTTCAATCGATCACATAAGCATAATATCGCTAATAATATGAGTTAGATTGATAATAATAAGAGTAATAAGTATAGTAATTGTCGTTCTAATGATCATATCTGCATAATATGGCTAATAATATGAGTTAGATTGATAATAATAAGAGTAATAAGTATAGTAATTGTCAATCTATCGATCATATAAGGATAATATGGCTAATAATATGAGTTAGATAGATTATAATAAGACTAATGAGTATAGTAATTGTCGTTCTATCGATCATATGAGCATAATATGGCTAATAATATGAGTCAGATTGATAATAATAAGAGTATTGAGTATAGTGATTGTCGTTCTATCGATCATATCTGCATAATATGGTTAATAATATGAGTTAGATTGATAATAGTTAATGTAATAAGTATAGTAATTGTCGTTCAACCGATCATATAAGCATAATATGGTTAACAATATGAGTTAGATTGATAATAATAACAGTAATAAGTATAGTTATTGTCGTTCTGTCGATCATATAAGCATAATATGGTTAATAATATGAGTTAGATTGATAAAAATAAGAATAATAAGTATAGTAATTGTCGTTCTATCGATAATATAAGCATGATATGGCTAATAATACGAGTTAGGTTGATAATAATAAGAGTAATAAGTATAGTAATTGTCGTTCTGTCGATCATATAAGCATAATATGGCTAATAATATGAGTTAGATTGATAATAATAAGAGCAATATGTATAGTAATTGTGGTTCTATCGATCACATAAGCATAATATGGCTAATAATATGAGTTAGATTGATAATAATAAGAGTAATAAGTATAGTAATTGTCGTTCTGTCGATCATATAAGCATAATATGGCTAATAATATGAGTTAGATTGATAATAATAAGAGCAATATGTATAGTAATTGTGGTTCTATCGATCACATAAGCATAATATGGCTAATAATATGAGTTAGATTGATAATAACAAGAGCAATAAGTATAGTAATTGTCGTTCTATCGATCGTATCTGAATAATATGGTTAATAATATGAGTTAGATTGATAATAATGAGGGTAATAAGTATATAATTGTCGTTCTATCGATCATATAAGCATAATATGGCTAATAATATTAGTTAGATTGATAATAGTGAGTGTAATAAGTATAGTAATTGTCGTTCTGTCGATCATATAAGCATAATATGGGTAATAAGATGAGTTAGATTGATAATAGTGAATGTAATAAGTATAGTAATTGTCGTTCTGTCGATCATATAAGCATAATATTGCTAATGATATGAGTTAGATTGATAATAATAAGAGTAATATGTATAGTAATTGTGGTTCTATCGATCACATAAGCATAATATGGCTAATAATATGTGTTAGGTTGATAATAATAAGAGTAATAAGTATAGTAATTGTCGTTCAATCGATCATATAAGCATAATATGGCTAATAATATGAGTTACGTTGATAATAATAAGAGTAATAAGTATAGTATTTGTCGTTCTGTCGATCATATAAGCATAATATGGCTAATAATATGAGTTAGATTGATAATAATAAGAGTAATATGTATAGTAATTGTGGTTCTATCGATCACATAAGCATAATATGGCTAATAATATGAGTTAGATTGATAATAATAAGAGTAATAAGTATAGTAATTGTCGTTCTGTCGATCATATAAGCATAATATGGCTAATTATATGAGTTAGATTGATAATAGTGAATGTAATAAGTATAGTAATTGTCGTTCTGTCGATCATATAAGCATAATATGGCTAAAAATATGAGTCAGATTGATAATAGTGAGTGTAATAAGTATAGTAATTGTCGTTCTGTCGATCATATAAGCATAATATGGGTAATAAGATGAGTTAGATTGATAATAGTGAATGTAATAAGTATAGTAATTGTCGTTCTGTCGATCATATAAGCATAATATTGCTAATAATATGAGTTAGATTGATAATAATAATAGTAATAAGTATAGTTATTGTCGTTCTGTCGAACATATAAGCATAGTATGGCTAATAATATGACTTAGATTGATAACAATAAGAGTAATAGGTATAGTAATTGTCGTTCTGACGATCATATAAGCATAATATGGCTAATAATATGAGTTGGATTGATAATGATAAGAGTAATAAGTATAGTAATTGTCGTTCAATCGATCATATAAGCATAATATGGCTAATAATATGAGTTAGATTGATAGTAATAAGAGTAATAAGTATAGTAATTGTCGCTCTATCGATCACATAAGCATAATATGGCTAATAATATGAGTTAGATTGATAATAATAAGAGTAATAAGTATAGTAATTGTCGTTCAATCGATCATATAAGCATAATATGGCTAATAATATGAGTTGGGTTGATAATAACAAGAGTAATAAGTATAGTAATTGTCGTTCTATCGATCGTATCTGAATAATATGGTTAATAATATGAGTTAGATTGATAATAATGAGGGTAATAAGTATATAATTGTCGTTCTATCGATCATATAAGCATAATATGGCTAATAATATGAGCTAGATTGATAATAGTGAGTGTAATAAGTATAGTAATTGTCGTTCTGTCGATCATATAAGCATAATATGGGTAATAAGATGAGTTAGATTGATAATAGTGAATGTAATAAGTATAGTAATTGTCGTTCTGTCGATCATATAAGCATAATATTGCTATTAATATGAGTTAGATTGATAATAATAAGAGTAATAAGTATAGTTATTGTCGTTCTATCGATCACATAAGCATAATATGGCTAATGATATGAGTCAGATCGATAATAATAAGAGTAATGAGTATAGTAATTGTCGTTCAATCGATCCAATAAGCATAATATCGCTAATAATATGAGTTAGATTGATAATAATAAGAGTAATAAGTATAGTAATTGTCGTTCTAATGATCATATCTGCATAATATGGCTAATAATATGAGTTAGATTGATAATAATAAGAGTAATAAGTATAGTAATTGTCAATCTATCGATCATATAAGGATAATATGGCTAATAATATGAGTTAGATAGATTATAATAAGACTAATGAGTATAGTAATTGTCGTTCTATCGATCATATGAGCATAATATGGCTAATAATATGAGTTAGATTGATAATAATAAGAGTAATGAGTATAGTGATTGTCGTTCTATCGATCATATCTGCATAATATGGTTAATAATATGAGTTAGATTGATAATAGTTAATGTAATAAGTATAGTAATTGTCGTTCAACCGATCATATAAGCATAATATGGTTAACAATATGAGTTAGATTGATAATAATAACAGTAATAAGTATAGTAATTGTCGTTCTGTCGATCATATAAGCATAATATGGTTAATAATATGAGTTAGATTGATAAAAATATGAATAATAAGTATAGTAATTGTCGTTCTATCGATAATATAAGCATGATATGGCTAATAATACGAGTTAGGTTGATAATAATAAGAGTAATAAGTATAGTAATTGTCGTTCTGTCGATCATATAAGCATAATATGGCTAATAATATGAGTTAGATTGATAATAATAAGAGCAATATGTATAGTAATTGTGGTTCTATCGATCACATAAGCATAATATGGCTAATAATATGAGTTAGATTGATAATAATAAGAGTAATAAGTATAGTAATTGTCGTTCTGTCGATCATATAAGCATAATATGGCTAATAATATGAGTTAGATTGATAATAATAAGAGCAATATGTATAGTAATTGTGGTTCTATCGATCACATAAGCATAATATGGCTAATAATATGAGTTAGATTGATAATAACAAGAGCAATAAGTATAGTAATTGTCGTTCTATCGATCGTATCTGAATAATATGGTTAATAATATGAGTTAGATTGATAATAATGAGGGTAATAAGTATATAATTGTCGTTCTATCGATCATATAAGCATAATATGGCTAATAATATTAGTTAGATTGATAATAGTGAGTGTAATAAGTATAGTAATTGTCGTTCTGTCGATCATATAAGCATAATATGGGTAATAAGATGAGTTAGATTGATAATAGTGAATGTAATAAGTATAGTAATTGTCGATCTGTCGATCATATAAGCATAATATTGCTAATGATATGAGTTAGATTGATAATAATAAGAGTAATATGTATAGTAATTGTGGTTCTATCGATCACATAAGCATAATATGGCTAATAATATGTGTTAGGTTGATAATAATAAGAGTAATAAGTATAGTAATTGTCGTTCAATCGATCATATAAGCATAATATGGCTAATAATATGAGTTACGTTGATAATAATAAGAGTAATAAGTATAGTATTTGTCGTTCTGTCGATCATATAAGCATAATATGGCTAATAATATGAGTTAGATTGATAATAATAAGAGCAAATGTATAGTAATTGTGGTTCTATCGATCACATAAGCATAATATGGCTAATAATATGAGTTAGATTGATAATAATAAGAGTAATAAGTATAGTAATTGTCGTTCTGTCGATCATATAAGCATAATATGGCTAATTATATGAGTTAGATTGATAATAGTGAATGTAATAAGTATAGTAATTGTCGTTCTGTCGATCATATAAGCATAATATGGCTAAAAATATGAGTCAGATTGATAATAGTGAGTGTAATAAGTATAGTAATTGTCGTTCTGTCGATCATATAAGCATAATATGGGTAATAAGATGAGTTAGATTGATAATAGTGAATGTAATAAGTATAGTAATTGTCGTTCTGTCGATCATATAAGCATAATATTGCTAATAATATGAGTTAGATTGATAATAATAATAGTAATAAGTATAGTTATTGTCGTTCTGTCGAACATATAAGCATAGTATGGCTAATAATATGACTTAGATTGATAACAATAAGAGTAATAGGTATAGTAATTGTCGTTCTGACGATCATATAAGCATAATATGGCTAATAATATGAGTTGGATTGATAATGATAAGAGTAATAAGTATAGTAATTGTCGTTCTGACGATCATATAAGCATAATATGGCTAATAATATGAGTTGGATTGATAATGATAAGAGTAATAAGTATAGTAATGGTCGTTCAATCGATCATATAAGCAGAATATGGCTAATAATATGAGTTAGATTGATAGTAATAAGAGTAATAAGTATAGTAATTGTCGCTCTATCGATCACATAAGCATAATATGGCTAATAATATGAGTTAGATTGATAATAGTAAGAGTAATAATTATAGTAATTGTCGTTCAATCGACCATATAAGCATAATATGGCTAATAATATGAGTTACGTTGATAATAATAAGAGTAATAAGTATTGTAATTGTCGTCCTATCGGTCATATCTGCATAATATGGTTAATAATATGAGTTGGATTGATAAAAATAAGAATAATAAGTATAGTAATTGTCGTTCTATCGATCATATAAGCATAATATGGCTAATAATACGAGTTAGGTTGATAATAATAAGAGTAATAAGTATAGTAATTGTCGTTCTGTCGATCATATAAGCATAATATGGCTAATAATATGAGTTAGATTGATAATAATAAGAGCAATATGTATAGTAATTGTGGTTCTATCGATCACATAAGCATAATATGGCTAATAATATGAGTTAGATTGATAATAACAAGAGCAATAAGTATAGTAATTGTCGTTCTATCGATCGTATCTGAATAATATGGTTAATAATATGAGTTAGATTGATAATAATGAGGGTAATAAGTATAT
The DNA here is from genome assembly GCF_050947335.1 of Megachile rotundata. Classification (NCBI taxonomy): domain Eukaryota; kingdom Metazoa; phylum Arthropoda; class Insecta; order Hymenoptera; family Megachilidae; genus Megachile; species Megachile rotundata. The sequence continues at coordinate 77,816 of NW_027473697.1, read as the reverse complement.
AATTGTCGTTCTATCGATCATATAAGCATAATATGGCTAATAATATTAGTTAGATTGATAATAGTGAGTGTAATAAGTATAGTAATTGTCGTTCTGTCGATCATATAAGCATAATATGGGTAATAAGATGAGTTAGATTGATAATAGTGAATGTAATAAGTATAGTAATTGTCGTTCTGTCGATCATATAAGCATAATATTGCTAATGATATGAGTTAGATTGATAATAATAAGAGTAATATGTATAGTAATTGTGGTTCTATCGATCACATAAGCATAATATGGCTAATAATATGAGTTAGGTTGATAATAATAAGAGTAATAAGTATAGTAATTGTCGTTCTGTCGATCATATAAGCATAATATGGCTAATTATATGAGTTGGATTGATAATAATAAGAGTAATAAGTATAATAATTGTCGTTCAATCGATCATATAAGCATAATATGGCTAATAATATGAGTCAGATGGACAGTAATAGGAGCAATAAGTATAGTAATTGTCGTTCTGTCGATCATATAAGCATAATATGGCTAATAATATGAGTTAGATTGATAATAATAAGAGTAATAATTATAGTAATTGTCGTTCAATCGATCATATAAGCATAATATGGCTAATAATATGAGTTACGTTGATAATAATAAGAGTAATAAGTATAGTATTTGTCGTTCTGTCGATCATATAAGCATAATATGGCTAATAATATGAGTTAGATTGATAATAATAAGAGTAATAAGTATAGTTATTGTCGTTCTGTCGAACATATAAGCATAGTATGGCTAATAATATGAGTTAGATTGATAACAATAAGAGTAATAAGTATAGTAATTGTCGTTCTGACGATCATATAAGCATAATATGGCTAATAATATGAGTTGGATTGATAATGATAAGAGTAATAAGTATAGTAATTGTCGTTCAATCGATCATATAAGCATAATATGGCTAATAATATGAGTTAGATTGATAGTAATAAGAGTAATAAGTATAGTAATTGTCGCTCTATCGATCACATAAGCATAATATGGCTAATAATATGAGTTAGATTGATAATAATAGGAGCAATATGTATAGTAATTGTGGTTCTATCGATCACATAAGCATAATATGGCTAATAATATGAGTTAGATTGATAATAATAAGAGTAATAAGTATAGTAATTGTCGTTCTATCGATCATATAAGCATAATATGGCTAATAATATGAGTTACGTTGATAATAATAAGAGTAATAAGTATTGTAATTGTCGTCCTATCGGTCATATCTGCATAATATGGTTAATAATATGAGTTAGATTGATAAAAATAAGAATAATAAGTATAGTAATTGTCGTTCTATCGATCATATAAGCATAATATGGCTAATAATACGAGTTAGGTTGATAATAATAAGAGTAATAAGTATAGTAATTGTCGTTCTGTCGATCATATAAGCATAATATGGCTAATAATATGAGTTAGATTGATAATAATAAGAGTAATAAGTATAGTTATTGTCGTTCTATCGATCACATAAGCATAATATGGCTAATGATATGAGTTAGATCGATAATAATAAGAGTAATGAGTATAGTAATTGTCGTTCAATCGATCACATAAGCATAATATCGCTAATAATATGAGTTAGATTGATAATAATAAGAGTAATAAGTATAGTAATTGTCGTTCTATCGATCATATCTGCATAATATGGCTAATAATATGAGTTAGATTGATAATAATAAGAGTAATAAGTATAGTAATTGTCAATCTATCGATCATATAAGGATAATATGGCTAATAATATGAGTTAGATAGATTATAATAAGACTAATGAGTATAGTAATTGTCGTTCTATCGATCATATGAGCATAATATGGCTAATAATATGAGTTAGATTGATAATAATAAGAGTAATGAGTATAGTGATTGTCGTTCTATCGATCATATCTGCATAATATGGTTAATAATATGAGTTAGATTGATAATAGTTAATGTAATAAGTATAGTAATTGTCGTTCAACCGATCATATAAGCATAATATGGTTAATAATATGAGTTAGATTGATAATAATAACAGTAATAAGTATAGTAATTGTCGTTCTGTCGATCATATAAGCTTAATATGGTTAATAATATGAGTTAGATTGATAAAAATAAGAATAATAAGTATAGTAATTGTCGTTCTGTCGATCATATAAGCATAATATGGAGAATAATATGAGTTAGATTGATAATAATAAGAGTAATAAGTATAGTAATTGTCGTTCTATCGATCATATCTGCATAATATGGTTAATAATATGAGTTAGATTGATAATAGTGAATGTAATAAGTGTAGTAGTTGTCGTTCTGTCGATCATATAAGCATAATATGACTAATAATATGAGTTGGGTTGATAATAACAAGAGTAATAAGTATAGTAATTGTCGTCCTATCGGTCATATCTGCATAATATGGTTAATAATATGAGTTAGATTGATAATAATGAGGGTAATAAGTATATAATTGTCGTTCTATCGATCATATAAGCATAATATGGCTAATAATATGAGTTAGATTGATAATAGTGAGTGTAATAAGTATAGTAATTGTCGTTCTGTCGATCATATAAGCATAATATGGGTAATAAGATGAGTTAGATTGATAATAGTGAATGTAATAAGTATAGTAATTGTCGTTCTGTCGATCATATAAGCATAATATTGCTAATAATATGAGTTAGATTGATAATAATAAGAGTAATAAGTATAGTTATTGTCGTCCTATCGATCACATAAGCATAATATGGCTAATAATATGAGTTAGATCGATAATAATAAGAGTAATAAGTATAGTAATTGTCGTTCAATCGATCATATAAGCATAATATGGCTAATAATATGAGTTAGATTGATAGTAATAAGTGTAATAAGTATAGTAATTGTCGCTCTATCGATCACATAAGCATAATATGGCTAATAATATGAGTTAGATGGACAGTAATAGGAGCAATAAGTATAGTAATTGTCGTTCTGTCGATCATATAAGCATAATATGGCTAATAATATGAGTTAGATTGATAATAATAAGAGTAATAATTATAGTAATTGTCGTTCAATCGATCATATAAGCATAATATGGCTAATAATATGAGTTACGTTGATAATAATAAGAGTAATAAGTATAGTAATTGTCGTTCTGTCGATCATATAAGCATAATATGGCTAATAATATGAGTTAGATTGATAATAATAAGAGTAATATGTATAGTAATTGTGGTTCTATCGATCACATAAGCATAATATGGCTAATAATATGAGTTAGATTGATAATAATAAGAGAAATAAGTATAGTAATTGTCGTTCTGTCGATCATATAAGCATAATATGGCTAATTATATGAGTTAGATTGATAATAATAAGAGTAATAATTATAGTTATTGTCGTTCTATCGATCCTATAAGCATAATATGGCTAATAATATGAGTTGGATTGATAATAATAAGAGTAATAAGTATAGTAATTGTCGTTCTATCGAACATATCTGCATAATATGGTTAATAATATGAGTTAGATTGATAATAGTGAATGTAATAAGTATAGTAATTGTCGTTCTGTCGATCATATAAGCATAATATGGCTAATAATATAAGTCAGATTGATAATAGTGAGTGTAATAAGTATAGTAATTGTCGTTCTGTCGATCATATAAGCATAATATGGGTAATAAGATGAGTTAGATTGATAATAGTGAATGTAATAAGTATAGTAATTGTCGTTCTGTCGATCATATAAGCATAATATTGCTAATAATATGAGTTAGATTGATAATAATAAGAGTAATAAGTATAGTTATTGTCGTTCTGTCGAACATATAAGCATAGTATGGCTAATAATATGAGTTAGATTGATAGTAATAAGAGTAATAAGTATAGTAATTGTCGCTCTATCGATCACGTAAGCATAATATGGCTAATAATATGAGTTAGATTGATAATAATAAGAGTAATAAGTATAGTAATTGTCGTTCAATCGATCATATAAGCATAATATGGCAAATAATATGAGTTGGGTTGATAATAACAAGAGTAATAAGTATAGTAATTGTCGTTCTATCGATCGTATCTGAATAATATGGTTAATAATATGAGTTAGATTGATAATAATGAGGGTAATAAGTATATAATTGTCGTTCTATCGATCATATAAGCATAATATGGCTAATAATATGAGTTAGATTGATAATAGTGAGTGTAATAAGTATAGTAATTGTCGTTCTGTCGATCATATAAGCATAATATGGGTAATAAGATGAGTTAGATTGATAATAGTGAATGTAATAAGTATAGTAATTGTCGTTCTGTCGATCATATAAGCATAATATTGCTATTAATATGAGTTAGATTGATAATAATAAGAGTAATAAGTATAGTTATTGTCGTTCTATCGATCACATAAGCATAATATGGCTAATGATATGAGTTAGATCGATAACAATAAGAGTAATGAGTATAGTAATTGTCGTTCAATCAATCACATAAGCATAATATGGCTAATAATATGAGTTAGATTGAAAATAATAAGAGTAATAAGTATAGTAATTGTCGTTCTATCGATCATATCTGCATAATATGGCTAATAATATGAGTTAGATTGATAATAATGGGAGTAATAAGTATAGTAATTGTCAATCTATCGATCATATAAGGATAATATGGCTAATAATATGAGTTAGATAGATTATAATAAGACTAATGAGTATAGTAATTGTGGTTCTATCGATCACATAAGCATAATATGGCTAATAATATGAGTTAGATTGATAATAATAAGAGGAATAAGTATAGTTATTGTCGTTCTGTCGATCATATAAGCATAATATGGCTAATAATATGAGTTAGATTGCTAATAATAAGAGTAATAATTATAGCTATTGTCGTTCAATCGATCATATAAGCATAATATGGCTAATAATATGAGTTACGTTGATAATAATAAGAGTAATAAGTATACTAATTGTCGTTCTGTCGATCATATAAGCATAATATGGCTAATAATATGAGTTAGATTGATAATAATAAGAGTAATATGTATAGTAATTGTGGCTCTATCGATCACATAAGCATAATATGGCTAATAATATGAGTTAGATTGGTAATAATAAGAGTAATAAGTATAGTAATTGTCATTCTGTCGATCATATAAGCATAATATGGCTAAATATATGAGTTAGATTGATAATAATAAGAGTAATAATTATAGTTATTGTCGTTCTATCGATCCTATAAGCATAATATGGCTAATAATATGAGTTGGATTGATAATAATAAGAGTAATAAGTATAGTAATTGTCGTTCAATCGATCATATAAGCATAATATGGCTAATAATATGAGTTACGTTGATAATAATAAGAGTAATAAGTATACTAATTGTCGTTCTGTCGATCATATAAGCATAATATGGCTAATAATATGAGTTAGATTGATAATAATAAGAGTAATATGTATAGTAATTGTGGCTCTATCGATCACATAAGCATAATATGGCTAATAATATGAGTTAGATTGGTAATAATAAGAGTAATAAGTATAGTAATTGTCATTCTGTCGATCATATAAGCATAATATGGCTAAATATATGAGTTAGATTGATAATAATAAGAGTAATAATTATAGTTATTGTCGTTCTATCGATCCTATAAGCATAATATGGCTAATAATATGAGTTGGATTGATAATAATAAGAGTAATAAGTATAGTAATTGTCGTTCAATCGATCATATAAGCATAATATGGCTAATAATATGAGTTAGATTGAAAATAATAAGAGTAATAAGTATAGTAATTGTCGTTCTATCGATCATATCTGCATAATATGGCTAATAATATGAGTTAGATTGATAATAATGGGAGTAATAAGTATAGTAATTGTCAATCTATCGATCATATAAGGATAATATGGCTAATAATATGAGTTAGATAGATTATAATAAGACTAATGAGTATAGTAATTGTGGTTCTATCGATCACATAAGCATAATATGGCTAATAATATGAGTTAGATTGATAATAATAAGAGTAATAAGTATAGTTATTGTCGTTCTGTCGATCATATAAGCATAATATGGCTAATAATATGAGTTAGATTGCTAATAATAAGAGTAATAATTATAGCTATTGTCGTTCAATCGATCATATAAGCATAATATGGCTAATAATATGAGTTACGTTGATAATAATAAGAGTAATAAGTATACTAATTGTCGTTCTGTCGATCATATAAGCATAATATGGCTAATAATATGAGTTAGATTGATAATAATAAGAGTAATATGTATAGTAATTGTGGCTCTATCGATCACATAAGCATAATATGGCTAATAATATGAGTTAGATTGGTAATAATAAGAGTAATAAGTATAGTAATTGTCATTCTGTCGATCATATAAGCATAATATGGCTAAATATATGAGTTAGATTGATAATAATAAGAGTAATAATTATAGTTATTGTCGTTCTATCGATCCTATAAGCATAATATGGCTAATAATATGAGTTGGATTGATAATAATAAGAGTAATAAGTATAGTAATTGTCGTTCAATCGATCATATAAGCATAATATGGCTAATAATATGAGTTAGATTGATAATAATAAGAGTAATAAGTATAGTTATTGTCGTTCTATCGATCACATAAGCATAATATGGCTAATGATATGAGTTAGATCGATAATAATAAGAGTAATGAGTATAGTAATTGTCGTTCTATCGATCCTATAAGCATAATATGGCTAATAATATGAGTTGGATTGATAATAATAAGAGTAATAAGTATAGTAATTGTCGTTCTATCGATCATATCTGCATAATATGGTTAATAATATGAGTTAGATTGATAATAGTGAATGTAATAAGTATAGTAATTGTCGTTCTGTCGATCATATAAGCATAATATGGCTAATAATATGAGTTAGATTGATAATAATAAGAGCAATACGTATAGTAATTGTGGTTCTATCGATCACATAAGCATAATATGGCTAATAATATGAGTTAGATTGATAATAACAAGAGCAATAAGTATAGTAATTGTCGTTCTATCGATCGTATCTGAATAATATGGTTAATAATATGAGTTAGATTGATAATAATGAGGGTAATAAGTATATAATTGTCGTTCTATCGATCATATAAGCATAATATGGCTAATAATATTAGTTAGATTGATAATAGTGAGTGTAATAAGTATAGTAATTGTCGTTCTGTCGATCATATAAGCATAATATGGGTAATAAGATGAGTTAGATTGATAATAGTGAATGTAATAAGTATAGTAATTGTCGTTCTGTCGATCATATAAGCATAATATTGCTAATGATATGAGTTAGATTGATAATAGTAAGAGTAATATGTATAGTAATTGTGGTTCTATCGATCACATAAGCATAATATGGCTAATAATATGAGTTAGGTTGATAATAATAAGAGTAATAAGTATAGTAATTGTCGTTCTGTCGATCATATAAGCATAATATGGCTAATTATATGAGTTGGATTGATAATAATAAGAGTAATAAGTATAATAATTGTCGTTCAATCGATCATATAAGCATAATATGGCTAATAATATGAGTCAGATGGACAGTAATAGGAGCAATAAGTATAGTAATTGTCGTTCTGTCGATCATATAAGCATAATATGGCTAATAATATGAGTTAGATTGATAATAATAAGAGTAATAATTATAGTAATTGTCGTTCAATCGATCATATAAGCATAATATGGCTAATAATATGAGTTACGTTGATAATAATAAGAGTAATAAGTATAGTATTTGTCGTTCTGTCGATCATATAAGCATAATATGGCTAATAATATGAGTTAGATTGATAATAATAAGAGTAATAAGTATAGTTATTGTCGTTCTGTCGAACATATAAGCATAGTATGGCTAATAATATGAGTTAGATTGATAACAATAAGAGTAATAAGTATAGTAATTGTCGTTCTGACGATCATATAAGCATAATATGGCTAATAATATGAGTTGGATTGATAATGATAAGAGTAATAAGTATAGTAATTGTCGTTCAATCGATCATATAAGCATAATATGGCTAATAATATGAGTTAGATTGATAGTAATAAGAGTAATAAGTATAGTAATTGTCGCTCTATCGATCACATAAGCATAATATGGCTAATAATATGAGTTAGATTGATAATAATAGGAGCAATATGTATAGTAATTGTGGTTCTATCGATCACATAAGCATAATATGGCTAATAATATGAGTTAGATTGATAATAATAAGAGTAATAAGTATAGTAATTGTCGTTCTATCGATCATATAAGCATAATATGGCTAATAATATGAGTTACGTTGATAATAATAAGAGTAATAAGTATTGTAATTGTCGTCCTATCGGTCATATCTGCATAATATGGTTAATAATATGAGTTAGATTGATAAAAATAAGAATAATAAGTATAGTAATTGTCGTTCTATCGATCATATAAGCATAATATGGCTAATAATACGAGTTAGGTTGATAATAATAAGAGTAATAAGTATAGTAATTGTCGTTCTGTCGATCATATAAGCATAATATGGCTAATAATATGAGTTAGATTGATAATAATAAGAGTAATAAGTATAGTTATTGTCGTTCTATCGATCACATAAGCATAATATGGCTAATGATATGAGTTAGATCGATAATAATAAGAGTAATGAGTATAGTAATTGTCGTTCAATCGATCACATAAGCATAATATCGCTAATAATATGAGTTAGATTGATAATAATAAGAGTAATAAGTATAGTAATTGTCGTTCTATCGATCATATCTGCATAATATGGCTAATAATATGAGTTAGATTGATAATAATAAGAGTAATAAGTATAGTAATTGTCAATCTATCGATCATATAAGGATAATATGGCTAATAATATGAGTTAGATAGATTATAATAAGACTAATGAGTATAGTAATTGTCGTTCTATCGATCATATGAGCATAATATGGCTAATAATATGAGTTAGATTGATAATAATAAGAGTAATGAGTATAGTGATTGTCGTTCTATCGATCATATCTGCATAATATGGTTAATAATATGAGTTAGATTGATAATAGTTAATGTAATAAGTATAGTAATTGTCGTTCAACCGATCATATAAGCATAATATGGTTAATAATATGAGTTAGATTGATAATAATAACAGTAATAAGTATAGTAATTGTCGTTCTGTCGATCATATAAGCTTAATATGGTTAATAATATGAGTTAGATTGATAAAAATAAGAATAATAAGTATAGTAATTGTCGTTCTGTCGATCATATAAGCATAATATGGAGAATAATATGAGTTAGATTGATAATAATAAGAGTAATAAGTATAGTAATTGTCGTTCTATCGATCATATCTGCATAATATGGTTAATAATATGAGTTAGATTGATAATAGTGAATGTAATAAGTGTAGTAGTTGTCGTTCTGTCGATCATATAAGCATAATATGACTAATAATATGAGTTGGGTTGATAATAACAAGAGTAATAAGTATAGTAATTGTCGTCCTATCGGTCATATCTGCATAATATGGTTAATAATATGAGTTAGATTGATAATAATGAGGGTAATAAGTATATAATTGTCGTTCTATCGATCATATAAGCATAATATGGCTAATAATATGAGTTAGATTGATAATAGTGAGTGTAATAAGTATAGTAATTGTCGTTCTGTCGATCATATAAGCATAATATGGGTAATAAGATGAGTTAGATTGATAATAGTGAATGTAATAAGTATAGTAATTGTCGTTCTGTCGATCATATAAGCATAATATTGCTAATAATATGAGTTAGATTGATAATAATAAGAGTAATAAGTATAGTTATTGTCGTCCTATCGATCACATAAGCATAATATGGCTAATAATATGAGTTAGATCGATAATAATAAGAGTAATAAGTATAGTAATTGTCGTTCAATCGATCATATAAGCATAATATGGCTAATAATATGAGTTAGATTGATAGTAATAAGTGTAATAAGTATAGTAATTGTCGCTCTATCGATCACATAAGCATAATATGGCTAATAATATGAGTTAGATGGACAGTAATAGGAGCAATAAGTATAGTAATTGTCGTTCTGTCGATCATATAAGCATAATATGGCTAATAATATGAGTTAGATTGATAATAATAAGAGTAATAATTATAGTAATTGTCGTTCAATCGATCATATAAGCATAATATGGCTAATAATATGAGTTACGTTGATAATAATAAGAGTAATAAGTATAGCAATTGTCGTTCTGTCGATCATATAAGCATAATATGGCCAATAATATGAGTTAGATTGATAATAATAAGAGTAATATGTATAGTAATTGTGGTTCTATCGATCACATAAGCATAATATGGCTAATAATATGAGTTAGATTGATAATAATAAGAGTAATAAGTATAGTAATTGTCGTTCTGTCGATCATATAGGCATAATATGGCTAATTATATGAGTTAGATTGATAATAATAAGAGTAATAATTATAGTTATTGTCGTTCTATCGATCCTATAAGCATAATATGGCTAATAATATGAGTTGGATTGATAATAATAAGAGTAATAAGTATAGTAATTGTCGTTCAATCGATCATATAAGCATAGTATGGCTAATAATATGAGTTAGATGGACAGTAATAGGAGCAATAAGTATAGTAATTGTCGTTCTGTCGATCATATAAGCATAATATGGCTAATAATATGAGTTAGATTGATAATAATAAGAGTAATAATTATAGTAATTGTCGTTCAATCGATCATATAAGCATAATATGGCTAATAATATGAGTTACGTTGATAATAATAAGAGTAATAAGTATAGTAATTGTCGTTCTGTCGATCATATAAGCATAATATGGCTAATAATATGAGTTAGATTGATAATAATAAGAGTAATATGTATAGTAATTGTGGTTCTATCGATCACATAAGCATAATATGGCTAATAATATGAGTTAGATTGATAATAATAAGAGAAATAAGTATAGTAATTGTCGTTCTGTCGATCATATAAGCATAATATGGCTAATTATATGAGTTAGATTGATAATAATAAGAGTAATAATTATAGTTATTGTCGTTCTATCGATCCTATAAGCATAATATGGCTAATAATATGAGTTGGATTGATAATAATAAGAGTAATAAGTATTGTAATTGTCGTTCTATCGAACATATCTGCATAATATGGTTAATAATATGAGTTAGATTGATAATAGTGAATGTAATAAGTATAGTAATTGTCGTTCTGTCGATCATATAAGCATAATATGGCTAATAATATAAGTCAGATTGATAATAGTGAGTGTAATAAGTATAGTAATTGTCGTTCTGTCGATCATATAAGCATAATATGGGTAATAAGATGAGTTAGATTGATAATAGTGAATGTAATAAGTATAGTAATTGTCGTTCTGTCGATCATATAAGCATAATATTGCTAATAATATGAGTTAGATTGATAATAATAAGAGTAATAAGTATAGTTATTGTCGTTCTGTCGAACATATAAGCATAGTATGGCTAATAATATGAGTTAGATTGATAGTAATAAGAGTAATAAGTATAGTAATTGTCGCTCTATCGATCACGTAAGCATAATATGGCTAATAATATGAGTTAGATTGATAATAATAAGAGTAATAAGTATAGTAATTGTCGTTCAATCGATCATATAAGCATAATATGGCAAATAATATGAGTTGGGTTGATAATAACAAGAGTAATAAGTATAGTAATTGTCGTTCTATCGATCGTATCTGAATAATATGGTTAATAATATGAGTTAGATTGATAATAATGAGGGTAATAAGTATATAATTGTCGTTCTATCGATCATATAAGCATAATATGGCTAATAATATGAGTTAGATTGATAATAGTGAGTGTAATAAGTATAGTAATTGTCGTTCTGTCGATCATATAAGCATAATATGGGTAATAAGATGAGTTAGATTGATAATAGTGAATGTAATAAGTATAGTAATTGTCGTTCTGTCGATCATATAAGCATAATATTGCTATTAATATGAGTTAGATTGATAATAATAAGAGTAATAAGTATAGTTATTGTCGTTCTATCGATCACATAAGCATAATATGGCTAATGATATGAGTTAGATCGATAACAATAAGAGTAATGAGTATAGTAATTGTCGTTCAATCAATCACATAAGCATAATATGGCTAATAATATGAGTTAGATTGAAAATAATAAGAGTAATAAGTATAGTAATTGTCGTTCTATCGATCATATCTGCATAATATGGCTAATAATATGAGTTAGATTGATAATAATGGGAGTAATAAGTATAGTAATTGTCAATCTATCGATCATATAAGGATAATATGGCTAATAATATGAGTTAGATAGATTATAATAAGACTAATGAGTATAGTAATTGTGGTTCTATCGATCACATAAGCATAATATGGCTAATAATATGAGTTAGATTGATAATAATAAGAGTAATAAGTATAGTTATTGTCGTTCTGTCGATCATATAAGCATAATATGGCTAATAATATGAGTTAGATTGCTAATAATAAGAGTAATAATTATAGCTATTGTCGTTCAATCGATCATATAAGCATAATATGGCTAATAATATGAGTTACGTTGATAATAATAAGAGTAATAAGTATACTAATTGTCGTTCTGTCGATCATATAAGCATAATATGGCTAATAATATGAGTTAGATTGATAATAATAAGAGTAATATGTATAGTAATTGTGGCTCTATCGATCACATAAGCATAATATGGCTAATAATATGAGTTAGATTGGTAATAATAAGAGTAATAAGTATAGTAATTGTCATTCTGTCGATCATATAAGCATAATATGGCTAAATATATGAGTTAGATTGATAATAATAAGAGTAATAATTATAGTTATTGTCGTTCTATCGATCCTATAAGCATAATATGGCTAATAATATGAGTTGGATTGATAATAATAAGAGTAATAAGTATAGTAATTGTCGTTCAATCGATCATATAAGCATAATATGGCTAATAATATGAGTTAGATTGATAATAATAAGAGTAATAAGTATAGTTATTGTCGTTCTATCGATCACATAAGCATAATATGGCTAATGATATGAGTTAGATCGATAATAATAAGAGTAATGAGTATAGTAATTGTCGTTCTATCGATCCTATAAGCATAATATGGCTAATAATATGAGTTGGATTGATAATAATAAGAGTAATAAGTATAGTAATTGTCGTTCTATCGATCATATCTGCATAATATGGTTAATAATATGAGTTAGATTGATAATAGTGAATGTAATAAGTATAGTAATTGTCGTTCTGTCGATCATATAAGCATAATATGGCTAATAATATGAGTTAGATTGATAATAGTGAGTGTAATAAGTATAGTAATTGTCGTTCTGTCGATCATATAAGCATAATATGGGTAATAAGATGAGTTAGATTGATAATAGTGAATGAAATAAGTATAGTAATTGTCGTTCTGTCGATCATATAAGCATAATATTGCTAATAATATGAGTTAGATTGATAATAATAATAATAATAAGTATAGTTATTGTCGTTCTGTCGAACATATAAGCATAGTATGGCTAATAATATGACTTAGATTGATAACAATAAGAGTAATAGGTATAGTAATTGTCGTTCTGACGATCATATAAGCATAATATGGCTAATAATATGAGTTGGATTGATAATGATAAGAGTAATAAGTATAGTAATTGTCGTTCAATCGATCATATAAGCATAATATGGCTAATAATATGAGTTAGATTGATAGTAATAAGAGTAATAAGTATAGTAATTGTCGCTCTATCGATCACATAAGCATAATATGGCTAATAATATGAGTTAGATTGATAATAATAAGAGTAATAAGTATAGTAATTGTCGTTCAATCGATCATATAAGCATAATATGGCTAATAATATGAGTTGGGTTGATAATAACAAGAGTAATAAGTATAGTAATTGTCGTTCTATCGATCGTATCTGAATAATATGGTTAATAATATGAGTTAGATTGATAATAATGAGGGTAATAAGTATATAATTGTCGTTCTATCGATCATATAAGCATAATATGGCTAATAATATGAGTTAGATTGATAATAGTGAGTGTAATAAGTATAGTAATTGTCGTTCTGTCGATCATATAAGCATAATATGGGTAATAAGATGAGTTAGATTGATAATAGTGAATGTAATAAGTATAGAAATTGTCGTTCTGTCGATCATATAAGCATAATATTGCTATTAATATGAGTTAGATTGATAATAATAAGAGTAATAGGTATAGTTATTGTCGTTCTATCGATCACATAAGCATAATATGGCTAATGATATGAGTTAGATCGATAATAATAAGAGCAATGAGTATAGTAATTGTCGTTCAATCAATCACATAAGCATAATATGGCTAATAATATGAGTTAGATTGAAAATAATAAGAGTAATAAGTATAGTAATTGTCGTTCTATCGATCATATCTGCATAATATGGCTAATAATATGAGTTAGATTGATAATAATAAGAGTAATAAGTATAGTAATTGTCAATCTATCGATCATATAAGGATAATATGGCTAATAATATGAGTTAGATAGATTATAATAAGACTAATGAGTATAGTAATTGTGGTTCTATCGATCACATAAGCATAATATGGCTAATAATATGAGTTAGATTGATAATAATAAGAGTAATAAGTATAGTTATTGTCGTTCTGTCGATCATATAAGCATAATATGGCTAATAATATGAGTTAGATTGCTAATAATAAGAGTAATAATTATAGCTATTGTCGTTCAATCGATCATATAAGCATAATATGGCTAATAATATGAGTTACGTTGATAATAATAAGAGTAATAAGTATACTAATTGTCGTTCTGTCGAACATATAAGCATAATATGGCTAATAATATGAGTTAGATTGATAATAATAAGAGTAATATGTATAGTAATTGTGGCTCTATCGATCACATAAGCATAATATGGCTAATAATATGAGTTAGATTGATAATAATAAGAGTAATAAGTATAGTAATTGTCGTTCTGTCGATCATATAAGCATAATATGGCTAAATATATGAGTTAGATTGATAATAATAAGAGTAATAATTATAGTTATTGTCGTTCTATCGATCCTATAAGCATAATATGGCTAATAATATGAGTTGGATTGATAATAATAAGAGTAATAATTATAGTTATTGTCGTTCTATCGATCATATCTGCATTATATGGTTAATAATATGAGTTAGATTGATAATAGTGAATGTAATAAGTATAGTAATTGTCGTTCTGTCGATCATATAAGCATAATATGGCTAATAATATGAGTTAGATTGATAATAGTGAGTGTAATAAGTATAGTAATTGTCGTTCTGTCGATCATATAAGCATAATATGGGTAATAAGATGAGTTAGATTGATAATAGTGAATGTAATAAGTATAGTAATTGTCGTTCAATCGATCATATAAGCATAATATGGCTAATAATATGAGTTAGATTGATAGTAATAGGAGCAATAAGTATAGTAATTGTCGTTCTGGCCATCATATAAGCATAATATGGCTAATAATATGAGTTAGATTGATAATAATAAGAGTAATAATTATAGTAATTGTCGTTCAATCGATCATATAAGCATAATATGGCTAATAATATGAGTTACGTTGATAATAATAAGAGTAATAAGTATTGTAATTGTCGTCCTATCGGTCATATCTGCATAATATGGTTAATAATATGAGTTGGATTGATAAAAATAAGAATAATAAGTATAGTAATTGTCGCTCTATCGATCATATAAGCATAATATGGCTAATAATACGAGTTAGGTTGATAATAATAAGAGTAATAAGTATAGTAATTGTCGTTCTGTCGATCATATAAGCATAATATGGCTAATAATATGAGTTAGATTGATAATAGTGAATGTAATAAGTATAGTAATTGTCGTTCTGGCGATCATATAAGCATAATATGACTAATAATATGAGTTGGGTTGATAATAACAAGAGCAATAAGTATAGTAATTGTCGTTCTATCGATCGTATCTGAATAATATGGTTAATAATATGAGTTAGATTGATAATAATGAGGGTAATAAGTATATAATTGTCGTTCTGGCGATCATATAAGCATAATATGACTAATAATATGAGTTGGGTTGATAATAACAAGAGCAATAAGTATAGTAATTGTCGTTCTATCGATCGTATCTGAATAATATGGTTAATAATATGAGTTAGATTGATAATAATGAGGGTAATAAGTATATAATTGTCGTTCTATCGATCATATAAGCATAATACGGCTAATAATATTAGTTAGATTGATAATAGTGAGTGTAATAAGTATAGTAATTGTCGTTCTGTCGATCATATAAGCATAATATGGGTAATAAGATGAGTTAGATTGATAATAGTGAATGTAATATGTATAGTAATTGTCGTTCTGTCGATCATATAAGCATAATATTGCTAATGATATGAGTTAGATTGATAATAATAAGAGTAATATGTATAGTAATTGTGGTTCTATCGATCACATAAGCATAATATGGCTAATAATATGAGTTAGGTTGATAATAATAAGAGTAATAAGTATAGTAATTGTCGTTCTATCGATCACATAAGCATAATATGGCTAATAATATGAGTTAGATTGATAATAATAACAGTAATAAGTATAGTAATTGCCGTTCAATCGATCACATAAGCATAATATGGCTAATAATATGAGTTAGATTGATAATAGTAAGAGTAATAAGTATAGTAATTGTCGTTCGGTCGATCATATAAGCATAATATGGCTAATAATATGAGTTGGATTGATAATAATAAGAGTAATAAGTATAGTAATTGTCGTTGTGACGATCATATAAGCATAATATGGCTAATAATATGAGTTGGATTGATAATGATAAGAGTAATAAGTATAGTAATTGTCGTTCTATCGATCGTATCTGAATAATATGGTTAATAATATGAGTTAGATTGATAATAATGAGTGTCATAAGTATATAATTGTCGTTCTATCGATCATATAAGCATAGTATGGCTAATAATATGAGTTAGATTAATAATAGTGAGTGTAATAAGTATAGTAATTGTCGCTCTGTCGATCATATAAGCATAATATGGGTAATAAGATGAGTTAGATTGATAATAGTGAATGTAATAAGTATAGTAATTGTCGTTCTGTCGATCATATAAGCATAATATTGCTAATAATATGAGTTAGATTGATAATAATAAGAGTAATAAGTATTGTTATTGTCGTTCTATCGATCACATAAGCATAATATGGCTAATGATATGAGTTAGATCGATAATAATAAGAGTAATGAGTATAGTAATTGTCGTTCTGTCGATCATATAAGCATAATATGGCTAATAATATGAGTTAGATTGATAATAATAAGAGTAATATGTATAGTAATTGTGGTTCTATCGATCACATAAGCATAATATGGCTAATAATATGAGTTAGATTGATAATAATAAGAGTAATAAGTATAGTAATTGTCGTTCTATCGATCACATAAGCATAATATGGCTAATAATATGAGTTAGATTGATAATAATAAGAGTAATAAGTATAGTAATTGTCGTTCTATCGATCACATAAGCAGCATATGGAGAATAATATGAGTTAGATTGATAATAATAAGAGTAATAAGTATAGTAATTGTCGTTCTATCGATCATATCTGCATAATATGGCTAATAATATGAGTTAGATTGATAATAGTGAGTGTAATAAGTATAGTAATTGTCGTTCTGTCGATCATATAAGCATAATATGGGTAATAAGATGAGTTAGATTGATAATAGTGAATGTAATAAGTATAGTAATTGTCGTTCTGTCGATCATATAAGCATAATATTGCTAATAATATGAGTTAGATTGATAATAATAAGAGTAATAAGTATAGTTATTGTCGTTCTGTCGAACATATAAGCATAGTATGGCTAATAATATGAGTTAGATTGATAACAATAAGAGTAATAAGTATAGTAATTGTCGTTCTGACGATCATATAAGCATAATATGGCTAATAATACGAGTTAGGTTGATAATAATAAGAGTAATAAGTATAGTAATTGTCGTTCTGTCGATCATATAAGAATAATATGGCTAATAGTATGAGTTAGATTGATAATAATAAGAGCAATATGTATAGTAATTGTGGTTCTATCGATCACATAAGCATAATATGGCTAATAATATGAGTTAGATTGATAATAATAAGAGTAATAAGTATAGTAATTGTCGTTCTATCGATCGTATCTGAATAATATGGCTAATAATATGAGTTAGATTGATAATAGTGAGTGTAATAAGTATAGTAATTGTCGTTCTGTCGATCATATAAGCATATTATGGCTAAGAATATGAGTTAGATTGATAATAGTGAATGTAATAAGTATAGTAATTGTCGTTCTGTCGATCATATAAGCATAATATGGGTAATAAGATGAGTTAGATTGATAATAGTGAATGTAATAAGTATAGTAATTGTCGTTCTGTCGATCATATAAGCATAATATTGCTAATAATATGAGTTAGATTGATAATAATAATAGTAATAAGTATAGTTATTGTCGTTCTGTCGAACATATAAGCATAGTATGGCTAATAATATGAGTTAGATTGATAACAATAAGAGTAATAAGTATAGTTATTGTCGTTCTGACGATCATATAAGCATAATATGGCTAATAATATGAGTTGGATTGATAATGATAAGAGTAATAAGTATAGTAATTGTCGTTCAATCGATCATATAAGCATAATATGGCTAATAATATGAGTTAGATTGATAGTAATAAGAGTAATAAGTATAGTAATTGTCGCTCTATCGATCACATAAGCATAATATGGCTAATAATATGAGTTAGATTGATAATAATAAGAGTAATAAGTATAGTAATTGTCGTTCAATCGATCATATAAGCATAATATGGCTAATAATATGAGTTAGATTGATAGTAATAGGAGCAATAAGTATAGTAATTGTCGTTCTGGCCATCATATAAGCATAATATGGCTAATAATATGAGTTAGATTGATAATAATAAGAGTAATAATTATAGTAATTGTCGTTCAATCGATCATATAAGCATAATATGGCTAATAATATGAGTTACGTTGATAATAATAAGAGTAATAAGTATTGTAATTGTCGTCCTATCGGTCATATCTGCATAATATGGTTAATAATATGAGTTGGATTGATAAAAATAAGAATAATAAGTATAGTAATTGTCGTTCTATCGATCATATAAGCATAATATGGCTAATTATACGAGTTAGGTTGATAATAATAAGAGTAATAAGTATAGTAATTGTCGTTCTGTCGATCATATAAGCATAATATGGCTAATAATATGAGTTAGATTGATAATAATAAGAGTAATAAGTATAGTAATTGTCGTTCTATCGATCATATAGGCATAATATGGCTAATAATATGAGTTAGATTGATAGTAATAGGAGCAATAAGTATAGTAATTGTCGTTCTGTCGATCATATAAGCATAATATGGAGAATAATATGAGTTAGATTGATAATAATAAGAGTAATAAGTATAGTAATTGTCGTTCTATCGATCATATCTGCATAATATGGTTAATAATATGAGTTAGATTGATAATAGTGAATGTAATAAGTATAGTAATTGTCGTTCTGGCGATCATATAAGCATAATATGACTAATAATATGAGTTGGGTTGATAATAACAAGAGCAATAAGTATAGTAATTGTCGTTCTATCGATCGTATCTGAATAATATGGTTAATAATATGAGTTAGATTGATAATAATGAGGGTAATAAGTATATAATTGTCGTTCTATCGATCATATAAGCATAATATGGCTAATAATATTAGTTAGATTGATAATAGTGAGTGTAATAAGTATAGTAATTGTCGTTCTGTCGATCATATAAGCATAATATGGGTAATAAGATGAGTTAGATTGATAATAGTGAATGTAATAAGTATAGTAATTGTCGTTCTGTCGATCATATAAGCATAATATTGCTAATAATATGAGTTAGATTGATAATAATAAGAGTAATATGTATGGTAATTGTGGTTCCATCGATCACATAAGCATAATATGGCTAATAATATGAGTTAGGCTGATAATAATAAGAGTAATAAGTATAGTAATTGTCGTTCTATCGATCACATAAGCATAATATGGCTAATAATATGAGTTAGATTGATAATAATAACAGTAATAAGTATAGTAATTGCCGTTCAATCGATCACATAAGCATAATATGGCTAATAATATGAGTTAGATTGATAATAATAAGAGTAATAAGTATAGTAATTGTCGTTCGGTCGATCATATAAGCATAGTATGGCTAATAATATGAGTTGGATTGATAATAATAAGAGTAATAAGTATAGTAATTGTCGTTGTGACGATCATATAAGCATAATATGGCTAATAATATGAGTTGGATTGATAATGATAAGAGTATTAAGTATAGTAATTGTCGTTCTATCGATCGTATCTGAATAATATGGTTAATAATATGAGTTAGATTGATAATAATGAGTGTCATAAGTATATAATTGTCGTTCTATCGATCATATAAGCATAATATGGCTAATAATATGAGTTAGATTGATAATAGTGAGGGTAATAAGTATAGTAATTGTCGTTCTGTCGATCATATAAGCATAATATGGGTAATAAGATGAGTTAGATTGATAATAGTGAATGTAATAAGTATAGTAATTGTCGTTCTGTCGATCATATAAGCATAATATTGCTAATAATATGAGTTAGATTGATAATAATAAGAGTAATAAGTATAGTTATTGTCGTTCTATCGATCACATAAGCATAATATGGCTAATGATATGAGTTAGATCGATAATAATAAGAGTAATGAGTATAGTAATTGTCGTTCTGTCGATCATATAAGCATAATATGGCTAATAATATGAGTTAGATTGATAATAATAAGAGTAATATGTATAGTAATTGTGGTTCTATCGATCACATAAGCATAATATGGCTAATAATATGAGTTAGATTGATAATAATAAGAGTAATAAGTATAGTAATTGTCGTTCTATCGATCACATAAGCATAATATGGCTAATAATATGAGTTAGATTGATAATAATAAGAGTAATAAGTATAGTAATTGTCGTTCTATCGATCATATAGGCATAATATGGCTAATAATATGAGTTAGATTGATAGTAATAGGAGCAATAAGTATAGTAATTGTCGTTCTGTCGATCATATAAGCATAATATGGAGAATAATATGAGTTAGATTGATAATAATAAGAGTAATAAGTATAGTAATTGTCGTTCTATCGATCATATCTGCATAATATGGTTAATAATATGAGTTAGATTGATAATAGTGAATGTAATAAGTATAGTAATTGTCGTTCTGGCGATCATATAAGCATAATATGACTAATAATATGAGTTGGGTTGATAATAACAAGAGCAATAAGTATAGTAATTGTCGTTCTATCGATCGTATCTGAATAATATGGTTAATAATATGAGTTAGATTGATAATAATGAGGGTAATAAGTATATAATTGTCGTTCTATCGATCATATAAGCATAATATGGCTAATAATATTAGTTAGATTGATAATAGTGAGTGTAATAAGTATAGTAATTGTCGTTCTGTCGATCATATAAGCATAATATGGGTAATAAGATGAGTTAGATTGATAATAGTGAATGTAATAAGTATAGTAATTGTCGTTCTGTCGATCATATAAGCATAATATTGCTAATAATATGAGTTAGATTGATAATAATAAGAGTAATATGTATGGTAATTGTGGTTCCATCGATCACATAAGCATAATATGGCTAATAATATGAGTTAGGCTGATAATAATAAGAGTAATAAGTATAGTAATTGTCGTTCTATCGATCACATAAGCATAATATGGCTAATAATATGAGTTAGATTGATAATAATAACAGTAATAAGTATAGTAATTGCCGTTCAATCGATCACATAAGCATAATATGGCTAATAATATGAGTTAGATTGATAATAATAAGAGTAATAAGTATAGTAATTGTCGTTCGGTCGATCATATAAGCATAGTATGGCTAATAATATGAGTTGGATTGATAATAATAAGAGTAATAAGTATAGTAATTGTCGTTGTGACGATCATATAAGCATAATATGGCTAATAATATGAGTTGGATTGATAATGATAAGAGTATTAAGTATAGTAATTGTCGTTCTATCGATCGTATCTGAATAATATGGTTAATAATATGAGTTAGATTGATAATAATGAGTGTCATAAGTATATAATTGTCGTTCTATCGATCATATAAGCATAATATGGCTAATAATATGAGTTAGATTGATAATAGTGAGGGTAATAAGTATAGTAATTGTCGTTCTGTCGATCATATAAGCATAATATGGGTAATAAGATGAGTTAGATTGATAATAGTGAATGTAATAAGTATAGTAATTGTCGTTCTGTCGATCATATAAGCATAATATTGCTAATAATATGAGTTAGATTGATAATAATAAGAGTAATAAGTATAGTTATTGTCGTTCTATCGATCACATAAGCATAATATGGCTAATGATATGAGTTAGATCGATAATAATAAGAGTAATGAGTATAGTAATTGTCGTTCTGTCGATCATATAAGCATAATATGGCTAATAATATGAGTTAGATTGATAATAATAAGAGTAATATGTATAGTAATTGTGGTTCTATCGATCACATAAGCATAATATGGCTAATAATATGAGTTAGATTGATAATAATAAGAGTAATAAGTATAGTAATTGTCGTTCTATCGATCACATAAGCATAATATGGCTAATAATATGAGTTAGATTGATAATAATAAGAGTAATAAGTATAGTAATTGTCGTTCTATCGATCACATAAGCAGCATATGGAGAATAATATGAGTTAGATTGATAATAATAAGAGTAATAAGTATAGTAATTGTCGTTCTATCGATCATATCTGCATAATATGGTTAATAATATGAGTTAGATTGATAATAGTGAATGTAATAAGTATAGTAGTTGTCGTTCTGTCGATCATATAAGCATAATATGACTAATAATATGTGTTGGGGTGATAATAACAAGTGTAATAAGTATAGTAATTGTCGTTCTATCGATCGTATCTGAATAATATGGTTAATAATATGAGTTAGATTGATAATAATGAGGGTAATAAGTATATAATAGTCGTTCTATCGATCATATAGGCATAATATGGCTAATAATATGAGTTAGGTTGATAATAATAAGAGCAATATGTATAGTAATTGTGGTTCTATCGATCACATAAGCATAATATGGCAAATAATATGAGTTAGATTGATAATAATAAGAGTAATAAGTATAGTAATTGTCGTTCTATCGATCATATAAGCATAATATGGCTAATAATATGAGTTAGATTGATAGTAATAGGAGCAATAAGTATAGTAATTGTCGTTCTGTCGATCATATAAGCATAATATGGAGAATAATATGAGTTAGATTGATAATAATAAGAGTAATAAGTATAGTAATTGTCGTTCTATCGATCATATCTGCAAAATATGGTTAATAATATGAGTTAGACTGATAATAGTGAATGTAATAAGTATAGTAATTGTCGTTCTGTCGATCATATAAGCATAATATGACTAATAATATGAGTTGGGTTGATAATAACAAGAGTAATAAGTATAGTAATTGTCGTTCTATCGATCGTATCTGAATAATATGGCTAATAATATGAGTTAGATTGATAATAGTGAGTGTAATAAGTATAGTAATTGTCGTTCTGTCGATCATATAAGCATATTATGGCTAAGAATATGAGTTAGATTGATAATAGTGAATGTAATAAGTATAGTAATTGTCGTTCTGTCGTTCATATAAGCATAATATTGCTAATAATATGAGTTAGATTGATAATAATAAGAGTAATAAGTATAGTTATTGTCGTTCTATCGATCACATAAGCATAATATGGCTAATAATATGAGTTAGATCGATAATAATAAGAGTAATAAGTATAGTAATTGTCGTTCAATCGATCATATAAGCATAATATGGCTAATAATATGAGTTAGATTGATAGTAATAAGAGTAATAAGTATAGTAATTGTCGCTCTATCGATCACATAAGCATAATATGGCTAATAATATGAGTTAGATTGATAATAATAAGAGTAATAAGTATAGTAATTGTCGTTCAATCGATCATATAAGCATAATATGGCTAATAATATGAGTTAGATGGACAGTAATAGGAGCAATAAGTATAGTAATTGTCGTTCTGTCGATCATATAAGCATAATATGGCTAATAATATGAGTTAGATTGATAATAATAAGAGTAATAATTATAGTAATTGTCGTTCAATCGATCATATAAGCATAATATGGCTAATAATATGAGTTACGTTGATAATAATAAGAGTAATAAGTATAGTAATTGTCGTTCTGTCGATCATATAAGCATAATATGGCTAATAATATGAGTTAGATTGATAATAATAAGAGTAATATGTATAGTAATTGTGGTTCTATCGATCACATAAGCATAATATGGCTAATAATATGAGTTAGATTGATAATAATAAGAGTAATAAGTATAGTAATTGTCGTTGTGACGATCATATAAGCATAATATGGCTAATAATATGAGTTGGATTGATAATGATAAGAGTAATAAGTATAGTAATTGTCGTTCTATCGATCGTATCTGAATAATATGGTTAATAATATGAGTTAGATTGATAATAATGAGTGTCATAAGTATATAATTGTCGTTCTATCGATCATATAAGCATAATATGGCTAATAATATGAGTTAGATTGATAATAGTGAGTGTAATAAGAATAGTAATTGTCGTTCTGTCGATCATATAAGCATAATATGGGTAATAAGATGAGTTAGATTGATAATAGTGAATGTAATAAGTATAGTAATTGTCGTTCTGTCGATCATATAAGCATAATATTGCTAATAATATGAGTTAGATTGATAATAATAAGAGTAATAAGTATAGTTATTGTCGTTCTATCGATCACATAAGCATGATATGGCTAATGATATGAGTTAGATCGATAATAATAAGAGTATTGAGTATAGTAATTGTCGTTCTGTCGATCATATAAGCATAATATGGCTAATAATATGAGTTAGATTGATAATAATAAGAGTAATATGTATAGTAATTGTGGTTCTATCGATCACATAAGCATAATATGGCTAATAATATGAGTTAGATTGATAATAATAAGAGTAATAAGTATAGTAATTGTCGTTCTATCGATCACATAAGCATAATATGGCTAATAATATGAGTTAGATTGATAATAATAAGAGTAATAAGTATAGTAATTGTCGTTCTATCGATCACATAAGCAGCATATGGAGAATAATATGAGTTAGATTGATAATAATAAGAGTAATAAGTATAGTAATTGTCGTTCTATCGATCATATCTGCATAATATGGTTAATAATATGAGTTAGATTGATAATAGTGAATGTAATAAGTATAGTAATTGTCGTTCTGGCGATCATATAAGCATAATATGACTAATAATATGAGTTGGGTTGATAATAACAAGAGCAATAAGTATAGTAATTGTCGTTCTATCGATCGTATCTGAATAATATGGTTAATAATATGAGTTAGATTGATAATAATGAGGGTAATAAGTATATAATTGTCGTTCTATCGATCATATAAGCATAATATGGCTAATAATATTAGTTAGATTGATAATAGTGAGTGTAATAAGTATAGTAATTGTCGTTCTGTCGATCATATAAGCATAATATGGGTAATAAGATGAGTTAGATTGATAATAGTGAATGTAATAAGTATAGTAATTGTCGTTCTGTCGATCATATAAGCATAATATTGCTAATAATATGAGTTAGATTGATAATAATAAGAGTAATATGTATAGTAATTGTGGTTCCATCGATCACATAAGCATAATATGGCTAATAATATGAGTTAGGTTGATAATAATAAGAGTAATAAGTGTAGTAATTGTCGTTCTATCGATCACATAAGCATAATATGGCTAATAATATGAGTTAGATCGATAATAATAAGAGTAATAAGTATAGTAATTGTCGTTCAATCGATCATATAAGCATAATATGGCTAATAATATGAGTTAGATTGATAGTAATAAGAGTAATAAGTATAGTAATTGTCGTTCGGTCGATCATATAAGCATAATATGGCTAATAATATGAGTTGGATTGATAATAATAAGAGTAATAAGTATAGTAATTGTCGTTCAATCGATCATATAAGCATAATATGGCTAATAATATGAGTTACGTTGATAATAATAAGAGTAATAAGTATAGTAATTGTCGTTCTGTCGATCATATAAGCATAATATGGCTAATAATATGAGTTACGTTGATAATAATAAGAGTAATAAGTATAGCAATTGTCGTTCTGTCGATCATATAAGCATAATATGGCTACTAATATGAGTTAGATTGATAATAATAAGAGTAATATGTATAGTCATTGTGGTTCTATCGATCACATAAGCATAATATGGCTAATAATATGAGTTAGATTGATAATAATAAGAGTAATAAGTATAGTAATTGTCGTTCTGTCGATCATATAAGCATAATATGGCTAATTATATGAGTTAGATTGATAATAATAAGAGTAATAATTATAGTTATTGTCGTTCTATCGAACCTATAAGCATAATATGGCTAATAATATGAGTTGGATTGATAATAATAAGAGTAATAAGTATAGTAATTGTCGTTCTATCGATCATATCTGCATAATATGGTTAATAATATGAGTTAGATTGATAATAGTGAATGTAATAAGTATAGTAATTGTCGTTCTGTCGATCATATAAGCATAATATGGCCAATAATATGAGTCAGATTGATAATAGTGAGTGTAATAAGTATAGTAATTGTCGTTCTGTCGATCATATAAGCATAATATGGGTAATAAGATGAGTTAGATTGATAATAGTGAATGTAATAAGTATAGTAATTGTCGTTCTGTCGATCATATAAGCATAATATTGCTAATAATATGAGTTAGATTGATAATAATAAGAGCAATATGTATAGTAATTGTGGTTCCATCGATCACATAAGCATAATATGGCTAATAATATGAGTTAGGTTGATAATAATAAGAGTAATAAGTATAGTAATTGTCGTTCTATCGATCACATAAGCATAATATGGCTAATAATATGAGTTAGATCGATAATAATAAGAGTAATAAGTATAGTAATTGTCGTTCAATCGATCATATAAGCATAATATGGCTAATAATATGAGTTAGATTGATAGTAATAAGAGTAATAAGTATAGTAATTGTCGTTCGGTCGATCATATAAGCATAATATGGCTAATAATATGAGTTGGATTGATAATAATAAGAGTAATAAGTATAGTAATTGTCGTTCTATCGATCATATCTGCATAATATGGTTAATAATATGAGTTAGATTGATAATAGTGAATGTAATAAGTATAGTAGTTGTCGTTCTGTCGATCATATAAGCATAATATGGCTAATTATATGAGTTAGATTGATAATAGTGAGTGTAATAAGTATAGTAATTGTCGTTCTGTCGATCATATAAGCATAATATGGGTAATAAGATGAGTTAGATTGATAATAGTGAATGTAATAAGTATAGTAATTGTCGTTCTGTCGATCATATAAGCATAATATTGCTAATAATATGAGTTAGATTGATAATAATAATAGTAATAAGTATAGTAATTGTCGTTCTATCGATCATATAAGCATAGTATGGCTAATAATATGAGTTAGATTGATAACAATAAGAGTAATAAGTATAGTTATTGTCGTTCTGACGATCATATAAGCATAATATGGCTAATAATATGAGTTGGATTGATAATGATAAGAGTAATAAGTATAGTAATTGTCGTTCAATCGATCATATAAGCATAATATGGCTAATAATATGAGTTAGATTGATAGTAATAAGAGTAATAAGTATAGTAATTGTCGCTCTGTCGATCATATAAGCATAATATGGAGAATAATATGAGTTAGATTGATAATAATAAGAGTAATAAGTATAGTAATTGTCGTTCTATCGATCATATCTGCATAATATGGTTAATAATATGAGTTAGATTGATAATAGTGAATGTAATAAGTATAGTAATTGTCGTTCTGGCGATCATATAAGCATAATATGACTAATAATATGAGTTGGGTTGATAATAACAAGAGCAATAAGTATAGTAATTGTCGTTCTATCGATCGTATCTGAATAATATGGTTAATAATATGAGTTAGATTGATAATAATGAGGGTAATAAGTATATAATTGTCGTTCTATCGATCATATAAGCATAATATGGCTAATAATATTAGTTAGATTGATAATAGTGAGTGTAATAAGTATAGTAATTGTCGTTCTGTCGATCATATAAGCATAATATGGGTAATAAGATGAGTTAGATTGATAATAGTGAATGTAATAAGTATAGTAATTGTCGTTCTGTCGATCATATAAGCATAATATTGCTAATAATATGAGTTAGATTGATAATAATAAGAGTAATATGTATAGTAATTGTGGTTCCATC
Organism: Megachile rotundata; assembly: GCF_050947335.1. NCBI lineage: Eukaryota > Metazoa > Arthropoda > Insecta > Hymenoptera > Megachilidae > Megachile > Megachile rotundata. Next base: position 49,100 of record NW_027473697.1, on the reverse strand, counting down.
GATCACATAAGCATAATATGGCTAATAATATGAGTTAGGTTGATAATAATAAGAGTAATAAGTGTAGTAATTGTCGTTCTATCGATCACATAAGCATAATATGGCTAATAATATGAGTTAGATCGATAATAATAAGAGTAATAAGTATAGTAATTGTCGTTCAATCGATCATATAAGCATAATATGGCTAATAATATGAGTTAGATTGATAGTAATAAGAGTAATAAGTATAGTAATTGTCGTTCGGTCGATCATATAAGCATAATATGGCTAATAATATGAGTTGGATTGATAATAATAAGAGTAATAAGTATAGTAATTGTCGTTCAATCGATCATATAAGCATAATATGGCTAATAATATGAGTTACGTTGATAATAATAAGAGTAATAAGTATAGTAATTGTCGTTCTGTCGATCATATAAGCATAATATGGCTAATAATATGAGTTACGTTGATAATAATAAGAGTAATAAGTATAGCAATTGTCGTTCTGTCGATCATATAAGCATAATATGGCTACTAATATGAGTTAGATTGATAATAATAAGAGTAATATGTATAGTCATTGTGGTTCTATCGATCACATAAGCATAATATGGCTAATAATATGAGTTAGATTGATAATAATAAGAGTAATAAGTATAGTAATTGTCGTTCTGTCGATCATATAAGCATAATATGGCTAATTATATGAGTTAGATTGATAATAATAAGAGTAATAATTATAGTTATTGTCGTTCTATCGAACCTATAAGCATAATATGGCTAATAATATGAGTTGGATTGATAATAATAAGAGTAATAAGTATAGTAATTGTCGTTCTATCGATCATATCTGCATAATATGGTTAATAAGATGAGTTAGATTGATAATAGTGAATGTAATAAGTATAGTAATTGTCGTTCTGTCGATCATATAAGCATAATATTGCTAATAATATGAGTTAGATTGATAATAATAAGAGTAATAAGTATAGTTATTGTCGTTCTGTCGAACATATGAGCATAGTATGGCTAATAATATGAGTTAGATTGATAACAATAAGAGTAATAAGTCTAGTAATTGTCGTTCTGACGATCATATAAGCATAATATGGCTAATAATATGAGTTGGATTGATAATGATAAGAGTAATAAGTATAGTAATTGTCGTTCAATCGATCATATAAGCATAATATGGCTAATAATATGAGTTAGATTGATAGTAATAGGAGCAATAAGTATAGTAATTGTCGTTCTATCGATCATATAGGCATAATATGGCTAATAATATGAGTTAGATTGATAGTAATAGGAGCAATAAGTATAGTAATTGTCGTTCTGTCGATCATATAAGCATAATATGGAGAATAATATGAGTTAGATTGATAATAATAAGAGTAATAAGTATAGCAATTGTCGTTCTATCGATCATATCTGCATAATATGGTTAATAATATGAGTTAGATTGATAATAGTGAATGTAATAAGTATAGTAATTGTCGTTCTGGCGATCATATAAGCATAATATGACTAATAATATGAGTTGGGTTGATAATAACAAGAGCAATAAGTATAGTAATTGTCGTTCTATCGATCGTATCTGAATAATATGGTTAATAATATTAGTTAGATTGATAATAATGAGGGTAATAAGTATATAATTGTCGTTCTATCGATCATATAAGCATAATATGGCTAATAATATTAGTTAGATTGATAATAGTGAGTGTAATAAGTATAGTAATTGTCGTTCTGTCGATCATATAAGCATAATATGGGTAATAAGATGAGTTAGATTGATAATAGTGAATGTAATAAGTATAGTAATTGTCGTTCTGTCGATCATATAAGCATAATATTGCTAATAATATGAGTTAGATTGATAATAATAAGAGTAATATGTATAGTAATTGTGGTTCCATCGATCACATAAGCATAATATGGCTAATAATATGAGTTAGGTTGATAATAATAAGAGTAATAAGTATAGTAATTGTCGTTCTATCGATCACATAAGCATAATATGGCTAATAATATGAGTTAGATCGATAATAATAAGAGTAATAAGTATAGTAATTGTCGTTCAATCGATCATATAAGCATAATATGGCTAATAATATGAGTTAGATTGATAGTAATAAGAGTAATAAGTATAGTAATTGTCGTTCGGTCGATCATATAAGCATAATATGGCTAATAATATGAGTTGGATTGATAATAATAAGAGTAATAAGTATAGTAATTGTCGTTCAATCGATCATATAAGCATAATATGGCTAATAATATGAGTTACGTTGATAATAATAAGAGTAATAAGTATAGTAATTGTCGTTCTGTCGATCATATAAGCATAATATGGCTAATAATATGAGTTACGTTGATAATAATAAGAGTAATAAGTATAGCAATTGTCGTTCTGTCGATCATATAAGCATAATATGGCTAATAATATGAGTTAGATTGATAATAATAAGAGTAATATGTATAGTCATTGTGGTTCTATCGATCACATAAGCATAATATGGCTAATAATATGAGTTAGATTGATAATAATAAGAGTAATAAGTATAGTAATTGTCGTTCTGTCGATCATATAAGCATAATATGGCTAATTATATGAGTTAGATTGATAATAATAAGAGTAATAATTATAGTTATTGTCGTTCTATCGAACCTATAAGCATAATATGGCTAATAATATGAGTTGGATTGATAATAATAAGAGTAATAAGTATAGTAATTGTCGTTCTATCGATCATATCTGCATAATATGGTTAATAATATGAGTTAGATTGATAATAGTGAATGTAATAAGTATAGTAATTGTCGTTCTGTCGATCATATAAGCATAATATGGCTAATAATATGAGTCAGATTGATAATAGTGAGTGTAATAAGTATAGTAATTGTCGTTCTGTCGATCATATAAGCATAATATGGGTAATAAGATGAGTTAGATTGATAATAGTGAATGTAATAAGTATAGTAATTGTCGTTCTGTCGATCATATAAGCATAATATTGCTAATAATATGAGTTAGATTGATAATAATAAGAGTAATAAGTATAGTTATTGTCGTTCTGTCGAACATATGAGCATAGTATGGCTAATAATATGAGTTAGATTGATAACAATAAGAGTAATAAGTATAGTAATTGTCGTTCTGACGATCATATAAGCATAATATGGCTAATAATATGAGTTGGATTGATAATGATAAGAGTAATAAGTATAGGAATTGTCGTTCAATCGATCATATAAGCATAATATGGCTAATAATATGAGTTAGATTGATAATAATAAGAGCAATATGTATAGTAATTGTGGTTCTATCGATCACATAAGCATAATATGGCTAATAATATGAGTTAGATTGATAATAATAAGAGTAATAAGTATAGTAATTGTCGTTCAATCGAATCATATAAGCATAATATGGCTAATGATATGAGTTAGATCGATAATAATAAGAGTAATGAGTATAGTAATTGTCGTTCTATCGATCATATCTGCATAATATGGTTAATAATATGAGTTAGATTGATAATAGTTAATGTAACAAGTATATTAATTGTCGTTCTATCGATCATATCTGCATAATATGGTTAATAATATGAGTTAGATTGATAATAGTGAATGTAATAAGTATAGTAATTGTCCTTCTGTCGATCATATAAGCATAATATGACTAATAATATGAGTTGGGTTGATAATAACAAGAGCAATAAGTATAGTAATTGTCGTTCTATCGATCGTATCTGAATAATATGGTTAATAATATGAGTTAGATTGATAATAATGAGGGTAATAAGTATATAATTGTCGTTCTATCGATCATATAAGCATAATATGGCTAATAATATTAGTTAGATTGATAATAGTGAGTGTAATAAGTATAGTAATTGTCGTTCTGTCGATCATATAAGCATAATATGGGTAATAAGATGAGTTAGATTGATAATAGTGAATGTAATAAGTATAGTAATTGTCGTTCTGTCGATCATATAAGCATAATATTGCTAATAATATGAGTTAGATTGATAATAATAAGAGTAATATGTATAGTAATTGTGGTTCCATCGATCACATAAGCATAATATGGCTAATAATATGAGTTAGGTTGATAATAATAAGAGTAATAAGTATAGTAATTGTCGTTCTATCGATCACATAAGCATAATATGGCTAATAATATGAGTTAGATCGATAATAATAAGAGTAATAAGTATAGTAATTGTCGTTCAATCGATCATATAAGCATAATATGGCTAATAATATGAGTTAGATTGATAGTAATAAGAGTAATAAGTATAGTAATTGTCGTTCGGTCGATCATATAAGCATAATATGGCTAATAATATGAGTTGGATTGATAATAATAAGAGTAATAAGTATAGTAATTGTCGTTCTATCGATCATATCTGCATAATATGGTTAATAATATGAGTTAGATTGATAATAGTGAATGTAATAAGTATAGTAATTGTCGTTCTGTCGATCATATAAGCATAATATGGCTAATTATATGAGTTAGATTGATAATAGTGAGTGTAATAAGTATAGTAATTGTCGTTCTGTCGATCATATAAGCATAATATGGGTAATAAGATGAGTTAGATTGATAATAGTGAATGTAATAAGTATAGTAATTGTCGTTCTGTCGATCATATAAGCATAATATTGCTAATAATACGAGTTAGATTGATAATAATAATAGTAATAAGTATAGTAATTGTCGTTCTATCGATCATATAAGCATAGTATGGCTAATAATATGAGTTAGATTGATAACAATAAGAGTAATAAGTATAGTTATTGTCGTTCTGACGATCATATAAGCATAATATGGCTAATAATATGAGTTGGATTGATAATGATAAGAGTAATAAGTATAGTAATTGTCGTTCAATCGATCATATAAGCATAATATGGCTAATAATATGAGTTAGATTGATAGTAATAAGAGTAATAAGTATAGTAATTGTCGCTCTGTCGATCATATAAGCATAATATGGAGAATAATATGAGTTAGATTGATAATAATAAGAGTAATAAGTATAGTAATTGTCGTTCTATCGATCATATCTGCATAATATGGTTAATAATATGAGTTAGATTGATAATAGTGAATGTAATAAGTATAGTAATTGTCGTTCTGGCGATCATATAAGCATAATATGACTAATAATATGAGTTGGGTTGATAATAACAAGAGCAATAAGTATAGTAATTGTCGTTCTATCGATCGTATCTGAATAATATGGTTAATAATATGAGTTAGATTGATAATAATGAGGGTAATAAGTATATAATTGTCGTTCTATCGATCATATAAGCATAATATGGCTAATAATATTAGTTAGATTGATAATAGTGAGTGCAATAAGTATAGTAATTGTCGTTCTGTCGATCATATAAGCATAATATGGGTAATAAGATGAGTTAGATTGATAATAGTGAATGTAATAAGTATAGTAATTGTCGTTCTGTCGATCATATAAGCATAATATTGCTAATAATATGAGTTAGATTGATAATAATAAGAGTAATATGTATAGTAATTGTGGTTCCATCGATCACATAAGCATAATATGGCTAATAATATGAGTTAGGTTGATAATAATAAGAGTAATAAGTACAGTAATTGTCGTTCTATCGATCACATAAGCATAATATGGCTAATAATATGAGTTAGATCGATAATAATAAGAGTAATAAGTATAGTAATTGTCGTTCAATCGATCATATAAGCATAATATGGCTAATAATATGAGTTAGATTGATAGTAATAAGAGTAATAAGTATAGTAATTGTCGTTCGGTCGATCATATAAGCATAATATGGCTAATAATATGAGTTGGATTGATAATAATAAGATTAATAAGTATAGTAATTGTCGTTCAATCGATCATATAAGCATAATATGGCTAATAATATGAGTTACGTTGATAATAATAAGAGTAATAAGTATAGTAATTGTCGTTCTGTCGATCATATAAGCATAATATGGCTAATAATATGAGTTACGTTGATAATAATAAGAGTAATAAGTATAGCAATTGTCGTTCTGTCGATCATATAAGCATAATATGGCTACTAATATGAGTTAGATTGATAATAATAAGAGTAATATGTATAGTAATTGTGGTTCTATCGATCACATAAGCATAATATGGCTAATAATATGAGTTAGATTGATAATAATAAGAGTAATAAGTATAGTAATTGTCGTTCTGTCGATCATATAAGCATAATATGGCTAATTATATGAGTTAGATTGATAATAATAAGAGTAATAATTATAGTTATTGTCGTTCTATCGAACCTATAAGCATAATATGGCTAATAATATGAGTTGGATTGATAATAATAAGAGTAATAAGTATAGTAATTGTCGTTCTATCGATCATATCTGCATAATATGGTTAATAATATGAGTTAGATTGATAATAGTGAATGTAATAAGTATAGTAATTGTCGTTCTGTCGATCATATAAGCATAATATGGCCAATAATATGAGTCAGATTGATAATAGTGAGTGTAATAAGTATAGTAATTGTCGTTCTGTCGATCATATAAGCATAATATGGGTAATATGATGAGTTAGATTGATAATAGTGAATGTAATAAGTATAGTAATTGTCGTTCTGTCGATCATATAAGCATAATATTGCTAATAATATGAGTTAGATTGATAATAATAAGAGTAATAAGTATAGTTATTGTCGTTCTGTCGAACATATGAGCATAGTATGGCTAATAATATGAGTTAGATTGATAACAATAAGAGTAATAAGTATAGTAATTGTCGTTCTGACGATCATATAAGCATAATATGGCTAATAATATGAGTTGGATTGATAATGATAAGAGTAATAAGTATAGTAATTGTCGTTCAATCGATCATATAAGCATAATATGGCTAATAATATGAGTTAGATTGATAATAATAAGAGCAATATGTATAGTAATTGTGGTTCTAGCGATCACATAAGCATAATATGGCTAATAATATGAGTTAGATTGATAATAATAAGAGTAATAAGTATAGTAATTGTCGTTCAATCGAATCATATAAGCATAATATGGCTAATGATATGAGTTAGATCGATAATAATAAGAGTAATGAGTATAGTAATTGTCGTTCTATCGATCATATCTGCATAATATGGTTAATAATATGAGTTAGATTGATAATAGTTAATGTAATAAGTATATTAATTGTCGTTCTATCGATCATATCTGCATAATATGGTTAATAATATGAGTTAGATTGATAATAGTGAATGTAATAAGTATAGTAATTGTCCTTCTGTCGATCATATAAGCATAATATGACTAATAATATGAGTTGGGTTGATAATAACAAGAGTAATAAGTATAGTAATTGTTGTTCTATCGATCGTATCTGAATAATATGGTTAATAATATGAGTTAGATTGATAATAATAAGAGTAATAAGTATAGTAATTGTCAATCTATCGATCATATAAGGATAATATGGCTAATAATATGAGTTAGATAGATTATAATAAGACTAATGAGTATAGTAATTGTGGTTCTATCGATCACATAAGCATAATATGGCTAATAATATGAGTTAGATTGATAATAATAAGAGTAATAAGTATAGTTATTGTCGTTCTGTCGATCATATAAGCATAATATGGCTAATAATATGAGTTAGATTGCTAATAATAAGAGTAATAATTATAGCAATTGTCGTTCAATCGATCATATAAGCATAATATGGCTAATAATATGAGTTACGTGATAATAATAAGAGTAATAAGTATAGTAATTGTCGTTCTGTCGATCATATAAGCATAATATGGCTAATAATATGAGTTAGATTGATAATAATAAGAGTAATATGTATAGTAATTGTGGCTCCATCGATCACATAAGCATAATATGGCTAATAATATGAGTTAGATTGATAATAATAAGAGTAATAAGTATAGTAATTGTCGTTCTGTTGATCATATAAGCATAATATGGCTAAATATATGAGTTAGATTGATAATAATAAGAGTAATAATTATAGTTATTGTCGTTCTACCGATCCTATAAGCATAATATGGCTAATAATATGAGTTGGATTGATAATAATAAGAGTAATAATTATAGTTATTGTCGTTCTATCGATCATATCTGCATAATATGGTTAATAATATGAGTTAGATTGATAATAGTGAATGTAATAAGTATAGTAATTGTCGTTCTGTCGATCATATAAGCATAATATGGCTAATTATATGAGTTAGATTGATAATAGTGAGTGTAATAAGTATAGTAATTGTCGTTCTGTCGATCATATAAGCATAATATGGGTAATAAGATGAGTTAGATTGATAATAGTGAATGTAATAAGTATAGTAATTGTCGTTCTGTCGATCATATAAGCATAATATTGCTAATAATATGAGTTAGATTGATAATAATAATAGTAATAAGTATAGTTATTGTCGTTCTGTCGAACATATAAGCATAGTATGGCTAATAATATGAGTTAGATTGATAACAATAAGAGTAATAAGTATAGTTATTGTCGTTCTGACGATCATATAAGCATAATATGGCTAATAATATGAGTTGGATTGATAATGATAAGAGTAATAAGTATAGTAATTGTCGTTGAATCGATCATATAAGCATAATATGGCTAATAATATGAGTTAGATTGATAATAATAAGAGTAATAAGTATAGTAATTGTCGTTCTATCGATCATATAGGCATAATATGGCTAATAATATGAGTTAGATTGATAGTAATAGGAGCAATAAGTATAGTAATTGCCGTTCTGTCGATCATATAAGCATAATATGGAGAATAATATGAGTTAGATTGATAATAATAAGAGTAATAAGTATAGTAATTGTCGTTCTATCGGTCATATCTGCATAATATGGTTAATAATATGAGTTGGATTGATAAAAATAAGAATAATAAGTATAGTAATTGTCGTTCTATCGATCATATAAGCATAATATGGCTAATAATACGAGTTAGGTTGATAATAATAAGAGTAATAAGTATAGTAATTGTCGTTCTGTCGATCATATAAGCATAATATGGCTAATAATATGAGTTTGATTGATAATAATAAGAGTAATAAGTATAGTAATTGTCGTTCTATCGATCATATAGGCATAATATGGCTAATAATATGAGTTAGATTGATAGTAATAGGAGCAATAAGTATAGTAATTGTCGTTCTGTCGATCATATAAGCATAATATGGAGAATAATATGAGTTAGATTGATAATAATAAGAGTAATAAGTATAGTAATTGTCGTTCTATCGATCATATCTGCATAATATGGTTAATAATATGAGTTAGATTGATAATAGTGAATGTAATAAGTATAGTAATTGTCGTTCTGGCGATCATATAAGCATAATATGACTAATAATATGAGTTGGGTTGATAATAACAAGAGCAATAAGTATAGTAATTGTCGTTCTATCGATCGTATCTGAATAATATGGTTAATAATATGAGTTAGATTGATAATAATGAGGGTAATAAGTATATAATTGTCGTTCTATCGATCATATAAGCATAATATGGCTAATAATATTAGTTAGATTGATAATAGTGAGTGTAATAAGTATAGTAATTGTCGTTCTGTCGATCATATAAGCATAATATGGGTAATAAGATGAGTTAGATTGATAATAGTGAATGTAATAAGTATAGTAATTGTCGTTCTGTCGATCATATAAGCATAATATTGCTAATAATATGAGTTAGATTGATAATAATAAGAGTAATATGTATAGTAATTGTGGTTCCATCGATCACATAAGCATAATATGGCTAATAATATGAGTTAGGTTGATAATAATAAGAGTAATAAGTATAGTAATTGTCGTTCTATCGATCACATAAGCATAATATGGCTAATAATATGAGTTAGATTGATAATAATAACAGTAATAAGTATAGTAATTGCCGTTCAATCGATCACATAAGCATAATATGGCTAATAATATGAGTTAGATTGATAATAATAAGAGTAATAAGTATAGTAATTGTCGTTCGGTCGATCATATAAGCATAATATGGCTAATAATATGAGTTGGATTGATAATAATAAGAGTAATAAGTATAGTAATTGTCGTTGTGACGATCATATAAGCATAATATGGCTAATAATATGAGTTGGATTGATAATGATAAGAGTAATAAGTATAGTAATTGTCGTTCTATCGATCGTATCTGAATAATATGGTTAATAATATGAGTTAGATTGATAATAATGAGTGTCATAAGTATATAATTGTCGTTCTATCGATCATATAAGCATAATATGGCTAATAATATGAGTTAGATTGATAATAGTGAGTGTAATAAGTATAGTAATTGTCGTTCTGTCGATCATATAAGCATAATATGGGTAATAAGATGAGTTAGATTGATAATAGTGAATGTAATAAGTATAGTAATTGTCGTTCTGTCGATCATATAAGCATAATATTGCTAATAATATGAGTTAGATTGATAATAATAAGAGTAATAAGTATAGTTATTGTCGTTCTATCGATCACATAAGCATAATATGGCTAATGATATGAGTTAGATCGATAATAATAAGAGTAATGAGTATAGTAATTGTCGTTCTGTCGATCATATAAGCATAATATGGCTAATAATATGAGTTAGATTGATAATAATAAGAGTAATATGTATAGTAATTGTGGTTCTATCGATCACATAAGCATAATATGGCTAATAATATAAGTTAGATTGATAATAATAAGAGTAATAAGTATAGTAATTGTCGTTCTATCGATCACATAAGCATAATATGGCTAATAATATGAGTTAGATTGATAATAATAAGAGTAATAAGTATAGTAATTGTCGTTCTATCGATCACATAAGCAGCATATGGAGAATAATATGAGTTAGATTGATAATAATAAGAGTAATAAGTATAGTAATTGTCGTTCTATCGATCATATCTGCATAATATGGTTAATAATATGAGTTAGATTGATAATAATGAGGGTAATAAGTATATAATAGTCGTTCTATCGATCATATAGGCATAATATGGCTAATAATATGAGTTAGATTGATAATAATAAGAGCAATATGTATAGTAATTGTGGTTCTATCGATCACATAAGCATAATATGGCAAATAATATGAGTTAGATTGATAATAATAAGAGTAATAAGTATAGTTATTGTCGTTCTATCGATCACATAAGCATAATATGGCTAATGATATGAGTTAGATCGATAATAATAAGAGTAATGAGTATAGTAATTGTCGTTCTGTCGATCATATAAGCATAATATGGCTAATAATATGAGTTAGATTGATAATAATAAGAGTAATATGTATAGTAATTGTGGTTCTATCGATCACATAAGCATAATATGGCTAATAATATAAGTTAGATTGATAATAATAAGAGTAATAAGTATAGTAATTGTCGTTCTATCGATCACATAAGCATAATATGGCTAATAATATGAGTTAGATTGATAATAGTGAGTGTAATAAGTATAGTAATTGTCGTTCTGTCGATCATATAAGCATAATATGGGTAATAAGATGAGTTAGATTGATAATAGTGAATGCAATAAGTATAGTAATTGTCGTTCTGTCGATCATATAAGCATAATATTGCTAATAATATGAGTTAGATTGATAATAATAAGAGTAATAAGTATAGTTATTGTCGTTCTATCGATCACATAAGCATGATATGGCTAATGATATGAGTTAGATCGATAATAATAAGAGTAATGAGTATAGTAATTGTCGTTCTGTCGATCATATAAGCATAATATGGCTAATAATATGAGTTAGATTGATAATAATAAGAGTAATATGTATAGTAATTGTGGTTCTATCGATCACATAAGCATAATATGGCTAATAATATGAGTTAGATTGATAATAATAAGAGTAATAAGTATAGTAATTGTCGTTCTATCGATCACATAAGCATAATATGGCTAATAATATGAGTTAGATTGATAATAATAAGAGTAATAAGTATAGTAATTGTCGTTCTATCGATCACATAAGCAGCATATGGAGAATAATATGAGTTAGATTGATAATAATAAGAGTAATAAGTATAGTAATTGTCGTTCTATCGATCATATCTGCATAATATGGTTAATAATATGAGTTAGATTGATAATAGTGAATGTAATAAGTATAGTAATTGGCGTTCTGTCGATCATATAAGCATAATATGACTAATAATATGTGTTGGGGTGATAATAACAAGTGTAATAAGTATAGTAATTGTCGTTCTATCGATCGTATCTGAATAATATGGTTAATAATATGAGTTAGATTGATAATAATGAGGGTAATAAGTATATAATAGTCGTTCTATCGATCATATAGGCATAATATGGCTAATAATATGAGTTAGATTGATAATAATAAGAGCAATATGTATAGTAATTGTGGTTCTATCGATCACATAAGCATAATATGGCTAATAATATGAGTTAGATTGATAATAGTGAGTGTAATAAGTATAGTAATTGTCGTTCTGTCGATCATATAAGCATATTATGGCTAAGAATATGAGTTAGATTGATAATAGTGAATGTAATAAGTATAGTAATTGTCGTTCTGTCGTTCATATAAGCATAATATTGCTAATAATATGAGTTAGATTGATAATAATAAGAGTAATAAGTATAGTTATTGTCGTTCTATCGATCACATAAGCATAATATGGCTAATAATATGAGTTAGATCGATAATAATAAGAGTAATAAGTATAGTAATTGTCGTTCAATCGATCATATAAGCATAATATGGCTAATAATATGAGTTATATTGATAGTAATAAGAGTAATAAGTATAGTAATAGTCGCTCTATCGATCACATAAGCATAATATGGCTAATAATATGAGTTAGATGGATAATAATAAGAGTAATAAGTATAGTAATTGTCGTTCAATCGATCATATAAGCATAATATGGCTAATAATATGAGTTAGTTGGACAGTAATAGGAGCAATAAGTATAGTAATTGTCGTTCTGTCGATCATATAAGCATAATATGGCTAATAATATGAGTTAGATTGATAATAATAAGAGTAATAATTATAGTAATTGTCGTTCAATCGATCATATAAGCATAATATGGCTAATAATATGAGTTACGTTGATAATAATAAGAGTAATAAGTATAGTAATTGTCGTTCTGTCGATCATATAAGCATAATATGGCTAATAATATGAGTTAGATTGATAATAATAAGAGTAATATGTATAGTAATTGTGGTTCTATCGATCACATAAGCATAATATGGCTAATAATATGAGTTCGATTGATAAAAATAAGAATAATAAGTATAGTAATTGTCGTTCTATCGATCATATAAGCATAATATGGCTAATAATACGGGTTAGGTTGATAATAATAAGAGTAATAAGTATAGTAATTGTCGTTCTGTCGATCATATAAGCATAATATGGCTAATAATATGAGTTAGATTGATAATAATAAGAGCAAAATGTATAGTAATTGTGGTTCTATCGATCACATAAGCATAATATGGTTAATAATATGAGTTAGATTGATAGTAATAGGAGCAATATGTATAGTAATTGTCGTTCTGTCGATCATATAAGCATAATATGGCTAATAATATGAGTTAGATTGATAATAATAAGAGTAATAATTATAGTAATTGTCGTTCAATCGATCATATAAGCATAATATGGCTAATAATATGAGTTACGCTGATAATAATAAGAGTAATAAGTATTGTAATTGTCGTCCTATCGGTCATATCTGCATAATATGGTTAACAATATGAGTTCGATTGATAAAAATAAGAATAATAAGTATAGTAATTGTCGTTCTATCGATCATATAAGCATAATATGGCTAATAATACGGGTTAGGTTGATAATAATAAGAGTAATAAGTATAGTAATTGTCGTTCTGTCGATCATATAAGCATAATATGGCTAATAATATGAGTTAGATTGATAATAATAAGAGCAAAATGTATAGTAATTGTGGTTCTATCGATCACATAAGCATAATATGGCTAATAATATGAGTTAGATTGATAATAATAAGAGTAATAAGTATAGTAATTGTCGTTCTATCGATCATATAAGCATAATATGGCTAATAATATGAGTTAGATTGATAGTAATAGGAGCAATAAGTATAGTAATTGTCGTTCTGTCGATCATATAAGCATAATATGGAGAATAATATGAGTTAGATTGATAATAATAAGAGTAATAAGTATAGTAATTGTCGTTCTGTCGATCATATAAGCATAATATGGTTAATAATATGAGTTAGATTGATAATAGTGAATGTAATAAGTATAGTAATTGTCGTTCTGGCGATCATATAAGCATAATATGACTAATAATATGAGTTGGGTTGATAATAACAAGAGCAATAAGTAGAGTAATTGTCGTTCTATCGATCGTATCTGAATAATATGGTTAATAATATGAGTTAGATTGATAATAGTGAGTGTAATAAGTATAGTAATTGTCGTTCTGTCGATCATATAAGCATAATATGGGTAATAAGATGAGTTAGATTGATAATAGTGAATGTAATAAGTATAGTAATTGTCGTTCTGTCGATCATATAAGCATAATATTGCTAATAATATGAGTTAGATTGATAATAATAAGAGTAATATGTATAGTAATTGTGGTTCCATCGATCACATAAGCATAATATGGCTAATAATATGAGTTAGGTTGATAATAATAAGAGTAATAAGTATAGTAATTGTCGTTCTATCGATCACATAAGCATAATATGGCTAATAATATGAGTTAGATTGATAATAATAACAGTAATAAGTATAGTAATTGCCGTTCAATCGATCACATAAGCATAATATGGCTAATAATATGAGTTAGATTGATAATAATAAGAGTAATAAGTATAGTAATTGTCGTTCGGTCGATCATATAAGCATAATATGGCTAATAATATGAGTTGGATTGATAATAATAAGAGTAATAAGTATAGTAATTGTCGTTGTGACGATCATATAAGCATAATATGGCTAATAATATGAGTTGGATTGATAATGATAAGAGTAATAAGTATAGTAATTGTCGTTCTATCGATCGTATCTGAATAATATGGTTAATAATATGAGTTAGATTGATAATAATGAGTGTCATAAGTATATAATTGTCGTTCTATCGATCATATAAGCATAATATGGCTAATAATATGAGTTAGATTGATAATAGTGAGTGTAATAAGTATAGTAATTGTCGTTCTGTCGATCATATAAGCATAATATGGGTAATAAGATGAGTTAGATTGATAATAGTGAATGTAATAAGTATAGTAATTGTCGTTCTGTCGATCATATAAGCATAATATTGCTAATAATATGAGTTAGATTGATAATAATAAGAGTAATAAGTATAGTTATTGTCGTTCTATCGATCACATAAGCATAATATGGCTAATGATATGAGTTAGATCGATAATAATAAGAGTAATGAGTATAGTAATTGTCGTTCTGTCGATCATATAAGCATAATATGGCTAATAATATGAGTTAGATTGATAATAATAAGAGTAATATGTATAGTAATTGTGGTTCTATCGATCACATAAGCATAATATGGCTAATAATATAAGTTAGATTGATAATAATAAGAGTAATAAGTATAGTAATTGTCGTTCTATCGATCACATAAGCATAATATGGCTAATAATATGAGTTAGATTGATAATAATAAGAGTAATAAGTATAGTAATTGTCGTTCTATCGATCACATAAGCAGCATATGGAGAATAATATGAGTTAGATTGATAATAATAAGAGTAATAAGTATAGTAATTGTCGTTCTATCGATCATATCTGCATAATATGGTTAATAATATGAGTTAGATTGATAATAATGAGGGTAATAAGTATATAATAGTCGTTCTATCGATCATATAGGCATAATATGGCTAATAATATGAGTTAGATTGATAATAATAAGAGCAATATGTATAGTAATTGTGGTTCTATCGATCACATAAGCATAATATGGCAAATAATATGAGTTAGATTGATAATAATAAGAGTAATAAGTATAGTTATTGTCGTTCTATCGATCACATAAGCATAATATGGCTAATGATATGAGTTAGATCGATAATAATAAGAGTAATGAGTATAGTAATTGTCGTTCTGTCGATCATATAAGCATAATATGGCTAATAATATGAGTTAGATTGATAATAATAAGAGTAATATGTATAGTAATTGTGGTTCTATCGATCACATAAGCATAATATGGCTAATAATATAAGTTAGATTGATAATAATAAGAGTAATAAGTATAGTAATTGTCGTTCTATCGATCACATAAGCATAATATGGCTAATAATATGAGTTAGATTGATAATAGTGAGTGTAATAAGTATAGTAATTGTCGTTCTGTCGATCATATAAGCATAATATGGGTAATAAGATGAGTTAGATTGATAATAGTGAATGCAATAAGTATAGTAATTGTCGTTCTGTCGATCATATAAGCATAATATTGCTAATAATATGAGTTAGATTGATAATAATAAGAGTAATAAGTATAGTTATTGTCGTTCTATCGATCACATAAGCATGATATGGCTAATGATATGAGTTAGATCGATAATAATAAGAGTAATGAGTATAGTAATTGTCGTTCTGTCGATCATATAAGCATAATATGGCTAATAATATGAGTTAGATTGATAATAATAAGAGTAACATGTATAGTAATTGTGGTTCTATCGATCACATAAGCATAATATGGCTAATAATATGAGTTAGATTGATAATAATAAGAGTAATAAGTATAGTAATTGTCGTTCTATCGATCACATAAGCATAATATGGCTAATAATATGAGTTAGATTGATAATAATAAGAGTAATAAGTATAGTAATTGTCGTTCTATCGATCACATAAGCAGCATATGGAGAATAATATGAGTTAGATTGATAATAATAAGAGTAATAAGTATAGTAATTGTCGTTCTATCGATCATATCTGCATAATATGGTTAATAATATGAGTTAGATTGATAATAGTGAATGTAATAAGTATAGTAATTGGCGTTCTGTCGATCATATAAGCATAATATGACTAATAATATGTGTTGGGGTGATAATAACAAGTGTAATAAGTATAGTAATTGTCGTTCTATCGATCGTATCTGAATAATATGGTTAATAATATGAGTTAGATTGATAATAATGAGGGTAATAAGTATATAATAGTCGTTCTATCGATCATATAGGCATAATATGGCTAATAATATGAGTTAGATTGATAATAATAAGAGCAATATGTATAGTAATTGTGGTTCTATCGATCACATAAGCATAATATGGCTAATAATATGAGTTAGATTGATAATAGTGAGTGTAATAAGTATAGTAATTGTCGTTCTGTCGATCATATAAGCATATTATGGCTAAGAATATGAGTTAGATTGATAATAGTGAATGTAATAAGTATAGTAATTGTCGTTCTGTCGTTCATATAAGCATAATATTGCTAATAATATGAGTTAGATTGATAATAATAAGAGTAATAAGTATAGTTATTGTCGTTCTATCGATCACATAAGCATAATATGGCTAATAATATGAGTTAGATCGATAATAATAAGAGTAATAAGTATAGTAATTGTCGTTCAATCGATCATATAAGCATAATATGGCTAATAATATGAGTTATATTGATAGTAATAAGAGTAATAAGTATAGTAATAGTCGCTCTATCGATCACATAAGCATAATATGGCTAATAATATGAGTTAGATGGATAATAATAAGAGTAATAAGTATAGTAATTGTCGTTCAATCGATCATATAAGCATAATATGGCTAATAATATGAGTTAGTTGGACAGTAATAGGAGCAATAAGTATAGTAATTGTCGTTCTGTCGATCATATAAGCATAATATGGCTAATAATATGAGTTAGATTGATAATAATAAGAGTAATAATTATAGTAATTGTCGTTCAATCGATCATATAAGCATAATATGGCTAATAATATGAGTTACGTTGATAATAATAAGAGTAATAAGTATAGTAATTGTCGTTCTGTCGATCATATAAGCATAATATGGCTAATAATATGAGTTAGATTGATAATAATAAGAGTAATATGTATAGTAATTGTGGTTCTATCGATCACATAAGCATAATATGGCTAATAATATGAGTTCGATTGATAAAAATAAGAATAATAAGTATAGTAATTGTCGTTCTATCGATCATATAAGCATAATATGGCTAATAATACGGGTTAGGTTGATAATAATAAGAGTAATAAGTATAGTAATTGTCGTTCTGTCGATCATATAAGCATAATATGGCTAATAATATGAGTTAGATTGATAATAATAAGAGCAAAATGTATAGTAATTGTGGTTCTATCGATCACATAAGCATAATATGGTTAATAATATGAGTTAGATTGATAGTAATAGGAGCAATATGTATAGTAATTGTCGTTCTGTCGATCATATAAGCATAATATGGCTAATAATATGAGTTAGATTGATAATAATAAGAGTAATAATTATAGTAATTGTCGTTCAATCGATCATATAAGCATAATATGGCTAATAATATGAGTTACGCTGATAATAATAAGAGTAATAAGTATTGTAATTGTCGTCCTATCGGTCATATCTGCATAATATGGTTAACAATATGAGTTCGATTGATAAAAATAAGAATAATAAGTATAGTAATTGTCGTTCTATCGATCATATAAGCATAATATGGCTAATAATACGGGTTAGGTTGATAATAATAAGAGTAATAAGTATAGTAATTGTCGTTCTGTCGATCATATAAGCATAATATGGCTAATAATATGAGTTAGATTGATAATAATAAGAGCAAAATGTATAGTAATTGTGGTTCTATCGATCACATAAGCATAATATGGCTAATAATATGAGTTAGATTGATAATAATAAGAGTAATAAGTATAGTAATTGTCGTTCTATCGATCATATAAGCATAATATGGCTAATAATATGAGTTAGATTGATAGTAATAGGAGCAATAAGTATAGTAATTGTCGTTCTGTCGATCATATAAGCATAATATGGAGAATAATATGAGTTAGATTGATAATAATAAGAGTAATAAGTATAGTAATTGTCGTTCTGTCGATCATATAAGCATAATATGGTTAATAATATGAGTTAGATTGATAATAGTGAATGTAATAAGTATAGTAATTGTCGTTCTGGCGATCATATAAGCATAATATGACTAATAATATGAGTTGGGTTGATAATAACAAGAGCAATAAGTAGAGTAATTGTCGTTCTATCGATCGTATCTGAATAATATGGTTAATAATATGAGTTAGATTGATAATAGTGAGTGTAATAAGTATAGTAATTGTCGTTCTGTCGATCATATAAGCATAATATGGGTAATAAGATGAGTTAGATTGATAATAGTGAATGTAATAAGTATAGTAATTGTCGTTCTGTCGATCATATAAGCATAATATGGGTAATAAGGTGAGTTAGATTGATAATAGTGAATGTAATAAGTATAGTAATTGTCGTTCTGTCGATCATATAAGCATAATATTGCTAATAATATGAGTTAGATTGATAATAATAAGAGTAATAAGTATAGTTATTGTCGTTCTATCGATCACATAAGCATAATATGGCTAATGATATGAGTTAGATCGATAATAATAAGAGTAATGAGTATAGTAATTGTCGCTCTATCGATCATATCTGCATAATATGGTTAATAATATGAGTTAGATTGATAATAGTTAATGTAATAAGTATATTAATTGTCGTTCTATCGATCACATCTGCATAATATGGTTAATAATATGAGTTAGATTGATAATAGTGAATGTAATAAGTATAGTAATTGTCCTTCTGTCGATCATATAAGCATAATATGACTAATAATATGAGTTGGGTTGATAATAACAAGAGTAATAAGTATAGTAATTGTCGTTCTATCGATCGTATCTGAATAATATGGTTAATAATATGAGTTAGATTGATAATAATGAGGGTAATAAGTATATAATTGTCGTTCTATCGATCATATAAGCATAATATGGCTAATAATATGAGTTAGATTGATAATAGTGAGTGTAATAAGTATAGTAATTGTCGTTCTGTCGATCATATAAGCATAATATGGGTAATAAGATGAGTTAGATTGATAATAGTGAATGTAATAAGTATAGTAATTGTCGTTCTGTCGATCATATAAGCATAATATTGCTAATAATATGAGTTAGATTGATAATAATAAGAGTAATAAGTATAGTTATTGTCGTTCTATCGATCACATAAGCATAATATGGCTAATAATATGAGTTAGATTGATAATAGTGAGTGTAATAAGTATAGTAATTGTCGTTCTATCGATCACATAAGCATAATATGGCTAATAATATGAGTTAGATTGATAATAGTGAGTGTAATAAGTATAGTAATTGTCGTTCTGTCGATCATATAAGCATAATATGGGTAATAAGATGAGTTAGATTGATAATAGTGAATGCAATAAGTATAGTAATTGTCGTTCTGTCGATCATATAAGCATAATATTGCTAATAATATGAGTTAGATTGATAATAATAAGAGTAATAAGTATAGTTATTGTCGTTCTATCGATCACATAAGCATGATATGGCTAATGATATGAGTTAGATCGATAATAATAAGAGTAATGAGTATAGTAATTGTCGTTCTGTCGATCATATAAGCATAATATGGCTAATAATATGAGTTAGATTGATAATAATAAGAGTAATATGTATAGTAATTGTGGTTCTATCGATCACATAAGCATAATATGGCTAATAATATGAGTTAGATTGATAATAATAAGAGTAATAAGTATAGTAATTGTCGTTCTATCGATCACATAAGCATAATATGGCTAATAATATGAGTTAGATTGATAATAATAAGAGTAATAAGTATAGTAATTGTCGTTCTATCGATCACATAAGCAGCATATGGAGAATAATATGAGTTAGATTGATAATAATAAGAGTAATAAGTATAGTAATTGTCGTTCTATCGATCATATCTGCATAATATGGTTAATAATATGAGTTAGATTGATAATAGTGAATGTAATAAGTATAGTAATTGGCGTTCTGTCGATCATATAAGCATAATATGACTAATAATATGTGTTGGGGTGATAATAACAAGTGTAATAAGTATAGTAATTGTCGTTCTATCGATCGTATCTGAATAATATGGTTAATAATATGAGTTAGATTGATAATAATGAGGGTAATAAGTATATAATAGTCGTTCTATCGATCATATAGGCATAATATGGCTAATAATATGAGTTAGATTGATAATAATAAGAGCAATATGTATAGTAATTGTGGTTCTATCGATCACATAAGCATAATATGGCTAATAATATGAGTTAGATTGATAATAGTGAGTGTAATAAGTATAGTAATTGTCGTTCTGTCGATCATATAAGCATATTATGGCTAAGAATATGAGTTAGATTGATAATAGTGAATGTAATAAGTATAGTAATTGTCGTTCTGTCGTTCATATAAGCATAATATTGCTAATAATATGAGTTAGATTGATAATAATAAGAGTAATAAGTATAGTTATTGTCGTTCTATCGATCACATAAGCATAATATGGCTAATAATATGAGTTAGATCGATAATAATAAGAGTAATAAGTATAGTAATTGTCGTTCAATCGATCATATAAGCATAATATGGCTAATAATATGAGTTATATTGATAGTAATAAGAGTAATAAGTATAGTAATTGTCGCTCTATCGATCACATAAGCATAATATGGCTAATAATATGAGTTAGATGGATAATAATAAGAGTAATAAGTATAGTAATTGTCGTTCAATCGATCATATAAGCATAATATGGCTAATAATATGAGTTAGTTGGACAGTAATAGGAGCAATAAGTATAGTAATTGTCGTTCTGTCGATCATATAAGCATAATATGGCTAATAATATGAGTTAGATTGATAATAATAAGAGTAATAATTATAGTAATTGTCGTTCAATCGATCATATAAGCATAATATGGCTAATAATATGAGTTACGTTGATAATAATAAGAGTAATAAGTATAGTAATTGTCGTTCTGTCGATCATATAAGCATAATATGGCTAATAATATGAGTTAGATTGATAATAATAAGAGTAATATGTATAGTAATTGTGGTTCTATCGATCACATAAGCATAATATGGCTAATAATATGAGTTCGATTGATAAAAATAAGAATAATAAGTATAGTAATTGTCGTTCTATCGATCATATAAGCATAATATGGCTAATAATACGGGTTAGGTTGATAATAATAAGAGTAATAAGTATAGTAATTGTCGTTCTGTCGATCATATAAGCATAATATGGCTAATAATATGAGTTAGATTGATAATAATAAGAGCAAAATGTATAGTAATTGTGGTTCTATCGATCACATAAGCATAATATGGTTAATAATATGAGTTAGATTGATAGTAATAGGAGCAATATGTATAGTAATTGTCGTTCTGTCGATCATATAAGCATAATATGGCTAATAATATGAGTTAGATTGATAATAATAAGAGTAATAATTATAGTAATTGTCGTTCAATCGATCATATAAGCATAATATGGCTAATAATATGAGTTACGCTGATAATAATAAGAGTAATAAGTATTGTAATTGTCGTCCTATCGGTCATATCTGCATAATATGGTTAACAATATGAGTTCGATTGATAAAAATAAGAATAATAAGTATAGTAATTGTCGTTCTATCGATCATATAAGCATAATATGACTAATAATATGAGTTGGGTTGATAATAACAAGAGCAATAAGTAGAGTAATTGTCGTTCTATCGATCGTATCTGAATAATATGGTTAATAATATGAGTTAGATTGATAATAGTGAGTGTAATAAGTATAGTAATTGTCGTTCTGTCGATCATATAAGCATAATATGGGTAATAAGATGAGTTAGATTGATAATAGTGAATGTAATAAGTATAGTAATTGTCGTTCTGTCGATCATATAAGCATAATATGGGTAATAAGGTGAGTTAGATTGATAATAGTGAATGTAATAAGTATAGTAATTGTCGTTCTGTCGATCATATAAGCATAATATTGCTAATAATATGAGTTAGATTGATAATAATAAGAGTAATAAGTATAGTTATTGTCGTTCTATCGATCACATAAGCATAATATGGCTAATGATATGAGTTAGATCGATAATAATAAGAGTAATGAGTATAGTAATTGTCGCTCTATCGATCATATCTGCATAATATGGTTAATAATATGAGTTAGATTGATAATAGTTAATGTAATAAGTATATTAATTGTCGTTCTATCGATCACATCTGCATAATATGGTTAATAATATGAGTTAGATTGATAATAGTGAATGTAATAAGTATAGTAATTGTCCTTCTGTCGATCATATAAGCATAATATGACTAATAATATGAGTTGGGTTGATAATAACAAGAGTAATAAGTATAGTAATTGTCGTTCTATCGATCGTATCTGAATAATATGGTTAATAATATGAGTTAGATTGATAATAATGAGGGTAATAAGTATATAATTGTCGTTCTATCGATCATATAAGCATAATATGGCTAATAATATGAGTTAGATTGATAATAGTGAGTGTAATAAGTATAGTAATTGTCGTTCTGTCGATCATATAAGCATAATATGGGTAATAAGATGAGTTAGATTGATAATAGTGAATGTAATAAGTATAGTAATTGTCGTTCTGTCGATCATATAAGCATAATATTGCTAATAATATGAGTTAGATTGATAATAATAAGAGTAATAAGTATAGTTATTGTCGTTCTATCGATCACATAAGCATAATATGGCTAATAATATGAGTTAGATTGATAATAGTGAGTGTAATAAGTATAGTAATTGTCGTTCTATCGATCACATAAGCATAATATGGCTAATAATATGAGTTAGATTGATAATAGTGAGTGTAATAAGTATAGTAATTGTCGTTCTGTCGATCATATAAGCATAATATGGGTAATAAGATGAGTTAGATTGATAATAGTGAATGCAATAAGTATAGTAATTGTCGTTCTGTCGATCATATAAGCATAATATTGCTAATAATATGAGTTAGATTGATAATAATAAGAGTAATAAGTATAGTTATTGTCGTTCTATCGATCACATAAGCATGATATGGCTAATGATATGAGTTAGATCGATAATAATAAGAGTAATGAGTATAGTAATTGTCGTTCTGTCGATCATATAAGCATAATATGGCTAATAATATGAGTTAGATTGATAATAATAAGAGTAATATGTATAGTAATTGTGGTTCTATCGATCACATAAGCATAATATGGCTAATAATATGAGTTAGATTGATAATAATAAGAGTAATAAGTATAGTAATTGTCGTTCTATCGATCACATAAGCATAATATGGCTAATAATATGAGTTAGATTGATAATAATAAGAGTAATAAGTATAGTAATTGTCGTTCTATCGATCACATAAGCAGCATATGGAGAATAATATGAGTTAGATTGATAATAATAAGAGTAATAAGTATAGTAATTGTCGTTCTATCGATCATATCTGCATAATATGGTTAATAATATGAGTTAGATTGATAATAGTGAATGTAATAAGTATAGTAATTGGCGTTCTGTCGATCATATAAGCATAATATGACTAATAATATGTGTTGGGGTGATAATAACAAGTGTAATAAGTATAGTAATTGTCGTTCTATCGATCGTATCTGAATAATATGGTTAATAATATGAGTTAGATTGATAATAATGAGGGTAATAAGTATATAATAGTCGTTCTATCGATCATATAGGCATAATATGGCTAATAATATGAGTTAGATTGATAATAATAAGAGCAATATGTATAGTAATTGTGGTTCTATCGATCACATAAGCATAATATGGCTAATAATATGAGTTAGATTGATAATAGTGAGTGTAATAAGTATAGTAATTGTCGTTCTGTCGATCATATAAGCATATTATGGCTAAGAATATGAGTTAGATTGATAATAGTGAATGTAATAAGTATAGTAATTGTCGTTCTGTCGTTCATATAAGCATAATATTGCTAATAATATGAGTTAGATTGATAATAATAAGAGTAATAAGTATAGTTATTGTCGTTCTATCGATCACATAAGCATAATATGGCTAATAATATGAGTTAGATCGATAATAATAAGAGTAATAAGTATAGTAATTGTCGTTCAATCGATCATATAAGCATAATATGGCTAATAATATGAGTTATATTGATAGTAATAAGAGTAATAAGTATAGTAATTGTCGCTCTATCGATCACATAAGCATAATATGGCTAATAATATGAGTTAGATGGATAATAATAAGAGTAATAAGTATAGTAATTGTCGTTCAATCGATCATATAAGCATAATATGGCTAATAATATGAGTTAGTTGGACAGTAATAGGAGCAATAAGTATAGTAATTGTCGTTCTGTCGATCATATAAGCATAATATGGCTAATAATATGAGTTAGATTGATAATAATAAGAGTAATAATTATAGTAATTGTCGTTCAATCGATCATATAAGCATAATATGGCTAATAATATGAGTTACGTTGATAATAATAAGAGTAATAAGTATAGTAATTGTCGTTCTGTCGATCATATAAGCATAATATGGCTAATAATATGAGTTAGATTGATAATAATAAGAGTAATATGTATAGTAATTGTGGTTCTATCGATCACATAAGCATAATATGGCTAATAATATGAGTTCGATTGATAAAAATAAGAATAATAAGTATAGTAATTGTCGTTCTATCGATCATATAAGCATAATATGGCTAATAATACGGGTTAGGTTGATAATAATAAGAGTAATAAGTATAGTAATTGTCGTTCTGTCGATCATATAAGCATAATATGGCTAATAATATGAGTTAGATTGATAATAATAAGAGCAAAATGTATAGTAATTGTGGTTCTATCGATCACATAAGCATAATATGGTTAATAATATGAGTTAGATTGATAGTAATAGGAGCAATATGTATAGTAATTGTCGTTCTGTCGATCATATAAGCATAATATGGCTAATAATATGAGTTAGATTGATAATAATAAGAGTAATAATTATAGTAATTGTCGTTCAATCGATCATATAAGCATAATATGGCTAATAATATGAGTTACGCTGATAATAATAAGAGTAATAAGTATTGTAATTGTCGTCCTATCGGTCATATCTGCATAATATGGTTAACAATATGAGTTCGATTGATAAAAATAAGAATAATAAGTATAGTAATTGTCGTTCTATCGATCATATAAGCATAATATGGCTAATAATACGGGTTAGGTTGATAATAATAAGAGTAATAAGTATAGTAATTGTCGTTCTGTCGATCATATAAGCATAATATGGCTAATAATATGAGTTAGATTGATAATAATAAGAGCAAAATGTATAGTAATTGTGGTTCTATCGATCACATAAGCATAATATGGCTAATAATATGAGTTAGATTGATAATAATAAGAGTAATAAGTATAGTAATTGTCGTTCTATCGATCATATAAGCATAATATGGCTAATAATATGAGTTAGATTGATAGTAATAGGAGCAATAAGTATAGTAATTGTCGTTCTGTCGATCATATAAGCATAATATGGAGAATAATATGAGTTAGATTGATAATAATAAGAGTAATAAGTATAGTAATTGTCGTTCTGTCGATCATATAAGCATAATATGGTTAATAATATGAGTTAGATTGATAATAGTGAATGTAATAAGTATAGTAATTGTCGTTCTGGCGATCATATAAGCATAATATGACTAATAATATGAGTTGGGTTGATAATAACAAGAGCAATAAGTAGAGTAATTGTCGTTCTATCGATCGTATCTGAATAATATGGTTAATAATATGAGTTAGATTGATAATAGTGAGTGTAATAAGTATAGTAATTGTCGTTCTGTCGATCATATAAGCATAATATGGGTAATAAGATGAGTTAGATTGATAATAGTGAATGTAATAAGTATAGTAATTGTCGTTCTGTCGATCATATAAGCATAATATGGGTAATAAGGTGAGTTAGATTGATAATAGTGAATGTAATAAGTATAGTAATTGTCGTTCTGTCGATCATATAAGCATAATATTGCTAATAATATGAGTTAGATTGATAATAATAAGAGTAATAAGTATAGTTATTGTCGTTCTATCGATCACATAAGCATAATATGGCTAATGATATGAGTTAGATCGATAATAATAAGAGTAATGAGTATAGTAATTGTCGCTCTATCGATCATATCTGCATAATATGGTTAATAATATGAGTTAGATTGATAATAGTTAATGTAATAAGTATATTAATTGTCGTTCTATCGATCACATCTGCATAATATGGTTAATAATATGAGTTAGATTGATAATAGTGAATGTAATAAGTATAGTAATTGTCCTTCTGTCGATCATATAAGCATAATATGACTAATAATATGAGTTGGGTCGATAATAACAAGAGTAATAAGTATAGTAATTGTCGTTCTATCGATCGTATCTGAATAATATGGTTAATAATATGAGTTAGATTGATAATAATGAGGGTAATAAGTATATAATTGTCGTTCTATCGATCATATAAGCATAATATGGCTAATAATATGAGTTAGATTGATAATAGTGAGTGTAATAAGTATAGTAATTGTCGTTCTGTCGATCATATAAGCATAATATGGGTAATAAGATGAGTTAGATTGATAATAGTGAATGTAATAAGTATAGTAATTGTCGTTCTGTCGATCATATAAGCATAATATTGCTAATAATATGAGTTAGATTGATAATAATAAGAGTAATAAGTATAGTTATTGTCGTTCTATCGATCACATAAGCATAATATGGCTAATGATATGTGTTAGATCGATAATAATAAGAGTAATGAGTATAGTAATTGTCGTTCAACCGATCACATAAGCATAATATGGCTAATAATATGAGTTAGATTGATAATAATAAGAGTAATAAGTATAGTAATTGTCGTTCTATCGATCATATCTGCATAATATGGCTAATAATATGAGTTAGATTGATAATAATAAGAGTAATAAGTATAGTAATTGTCAATCTATCGATCATATAAGGATAATATGGCTAATAATATGAGTTAGATAGATTATAATAAGACTAATGAGTATAGTAATTGTCGTTCTATCGATCATATGAGCATAATATGGCTAATAATATGAGTTAGATTGATAATAATAAGAGTAATGAGTATAGTGATTGTCGTTCTATCGATCATATCTGCATAATATGGTTAATAATATGAGTTAGATTGATAATAGTTAATGTAATAAGTATAGTAATTGTCGTTCAACCGATCATATAAGCATAATATGGTTAATAATATGAGTTAGATTGATAATAATAACAGTAATAAGTATAGTAATTGTCGTTCTGTCGATCATATAAGCATAATATGGCTAATAGTATGAGTTAGATTGATAATAATAAGAGTAATAATTATAGTAATTGTCGGTCAATCGATCATATAAGCATAATATGGCTAATAATATGAGTTAGATTGATAGTAATTGGAGCAATAAGTATAGTAATTGTCGTTCTGTCGATCACATAAGCATAATATGGCTAATAATATGAGTTAGATTGATAATAATAAGAGTAATAAGTATAGTAATTGTCGTTCAATCGATCATATAAGCATAATATGGCTAATAATATGAGTTAGATGGACAGTAATAGGAGCAATAAGTATAGTAATTGTCGTTCTGTCGATCATATGAGCATATTATGGCTAATAATATGAGTTAGATTGATAATAATAAGAGTAATAATTATAGCAATTGTCGTTCAATCGATCATATAAGCATAATATGGCTAATAATATGAGTTACGTTGATAATAATAAGAGTAATAAGTATTGTAATTGTCGTCCTATCGGTCATATCTGCATAATATGGTTAATAATATGAGTTAGATTGATAAAAATAAGAATAATAAGTATAGTAATTGTCGTTCTATCGATCATATAAGCATGATATGGCTAATAATATGAGTTAGATTGATAGTAATAAGAGTAATAAGTATAGTAATTGTCGCTCTATCGATCACATAAGCATAATATGGCTAATAATATGAGTTAGATTGATAATAATAAGAGTAATAATTATAGTAATTGTCGTTCAATCGATCATATAAGCATAATATGGCTAATAATATGAGTTAGATTGATAGTAATAGGAGCAATAAGTATAGTAATTGTCGTTCTGTCGATCATATGAGCATATTATGGCTAATAATATGAGTTAGATTGATAATAATAAGAGTAATAATTATAGCAATTGTCGTTCAATCGATCATATAAGCATAATATGGCTAATAATATGAGTTACGTTGATAATAATAAGAGTAATAAGTATTGTAATTGTCGTCCTATCGGTCATATCTGCATAATATGGTTAATAATATGAGTTAGATTGATAATAGTTAATGTAATAAGTATATTAATTGTCGTTCTATCGATCATATCTGCATAATATGGTTAATAATATGAGTTAGATTGATAATAGTGAATGTAATAAGTATAGTAATTGTCGTTCTGTCGATCATATAAGCATAATATGGCTAATTATATGAGTTAGATTGATAATAGTGAGTGTAATAAGTATAGTAATTGTCGTTCTGTCGATCATATAAGCATAATATGGGTAATAAGATGAGTTAGATTGATAATAGTGAATGTAATAAGTATAGTAATTGTCGTTCTGTCGATCATATAAGCATAATATTGCTAATAATATGAGTTAGATTGATAATAATAATAGTAATAAGTATAGTTATTGTCGTTCTGTCGAACATATAAGCATAGTATGGCTAATAATATGAGTTAGATTGATAACAATAAGAGTAATAAGTATAGTTATTGTCGTTCTGACGATCATATAAGCATAATATGGCTAATAATATGAGTTGGATTGATAATAATAAGAGTAATAAGTATAGTAATTGTCGTTCTATCGATCATATAGGCATAATATGGCTAATAATATGAGTTAGATTGATAGTAATAGGAGCAATAAGTATAGTAATTGCCGTTCTGTCGATCATATAAGCATAATATGGAGAATAATATGAGTTAGATTGATAATAATAAGAGTAATAAGTATAGTAATTGTCGTTCTATCGGTCATATCTGCATAATATGGTTAATAATATGAGTTGGATTGATAAAAATAAGAATAATAAGTATAGTAATTGTCGTTCTATCGATCATATAAGCATAATATGGCTAATAATACGAGTTAGGTTGATAATAATAAGAGTAATAAGTATAGTAATTGTCGTTCTGTCGATCATATAAGCATAATATGGCTAATAATATGAGTTAGATTGATAATAATAAGAGTAATAAGTATAGTAATTGTCGTTCTATCGATCATATAGGCATAATATGGCTAATAATATGAGTTAGATTGATAGTAATAGGAGCAATAAGTATAGTAATTGTCGTTCTGTCGATCATATAAGCATAATATGGAGAATAATATGAGTTAGATTGATAATAATAAGAGTAATAAGTATAGTAATTGTCGTTCTATCGATCATATCTGCATAATATGGTTAATAATATGAGTTAGATTGATAATAATAAGAGTAATAAGTATAGTAATTGTCGTTCTATCGATCACATAAGCATAATATGGCTAATAATATGAGTTAGATTGATAATAATAAGAGTAATAAGTATAGTAATTGTCGTTCTATCGATCACATAAGCAGCATATGGAGAATAATATGAGTTAGATTGATAATAATAAGAGTAATAAGTATAGTAATTGTCGTTCTATCGATCATATCTGCATAATATGGTTAATAATATGAGTTAGATTGATAATAGTGAATGTAATAAGTATAGTAATTGTCGTTCTGTCGATCATATAAGCATAATATGACTAATAATATGTGTTGGGGTGATAATAACAAGTGTAATAAGTATAGTAATTGTCGTTCTATCGATCGTATCTGAATAATATGGTTAATAATATGAGTTAGATTGATAATAATGAGGGTAATAAGTATATAATAGTCGTTCTATCGATCATATAGGCATAATATGGCTAATAATATGAGTTAGATTGATAATAATAAGAGCAATATGTATAGTAATTGTGGTTCTATCGATCACATAAGCATAATATGGCTAATAATATGAGTTAGATTGATAATAATAAGAGTAATAAGTATAGTAATTGTCGTTCTATCGATCATATAAGCATAATATGGCTAATAATATGAGTTAGATTGATAGTAATAGGAGCAATAAGTATAGTCATTGTCGTTCTGTCGATCATATAAGCATAATATGGAGAATAATATGAGTTAGATTGATAATAATAAGAGTAATAAGTATAGTAATTGTCGTTCTATCGATCATATCTGCAAAATATGGTTAATAATATGAGTTAGATTGATAATAGTGAGTGTAATAAGTATAGTAATTGTCGTTCTGTCGATCATATAAGCATAATATGACTAATAATATGAGTTGGGTTGATAATAACAAGAGTAATAAGTATAGTAATTGTCGTTCTATCGATCGTATCTGAATAATATGACTAATAATAATAGTTAGATTGATAATAGTGAGTGTAATAAGTATAGTAATTGTCGTTCTGTCGATCATATAAGCATATTATGGCTAAGAATATGAGTTAGATTGATAATAGTGAATGTAATAAGTATAGTAATTGTCGTTCTGTCGTTCATATAAGCATAATATTGCTAATAATATGAGTTAGATTGATAATAATAAGAGTAATAAGTATAGTTATTGTCGTTCTATCGATCACATAAGCATAATATGGCTAATAATATGAGTTAGATCGATAATAATAAGAGTAATAAGTATAGTAATTGTCGTTCAATCGATCATATAAGCATAATATGGCTAATAATATGAGTTAGATTGATAGTAATAAGAGTAATAAGTATAGTAATTGTCGCTCTATCGATCACATAAGCATAATATGGCTAATAATATGAGTTAGATGGATAATAATAAGAGTAATAAGTATAGTAATTGTCGTTCAATCGATCATATAAGCATAATATGGCTAATAATATGAGTTAGTTGGACAGTAATAGGAGCAATAAGTATAGTAATTGTCGTTCTGTCGATCATATAAGCATAATATGGCTAATAATATGAGTTAGATTGATAATAATAAGAGTAATAATTATAGTAATTGTCGTTCAATCGATCATATAAGCATAATATGGCTAATAATATGAGTTACGTTGATAATAATAAGAGTAATAAGTATAGTAATTGTCGTTCTGTCGATCATATAAGCATAATATGGCTAATTATATGAGTTAGATTGATAATAATAAGAGTAATAATTATAGTTATTGTCGTTCTATCGAACCTATAAGCATAATATGGCTAATAATATGAGTTGGATTGATAATAATAAGAGTAATAAGTATAGTAATTGTCGTTCTATCGATCATATCTGCATAATATGGTTAATAATATGAGTTAGATTGATAATAGTGAATGTAATAAGTATAGTAATTGTCGTTCTGTCGATCATATAAGCATAATATGGCTGATAATATGAGTCAGATTGATAATAGTGAGTGTAATAAGTATAGTAATTGTCGTTCTGTCGATCATATAAGCATAATATGGGTAATAAGATGAGTTAGATTGATAATAGTGAATGTAATAAGTATAGTAATTGTCGTTCTGTCGATCATATAAGCATAATATTGCTAATAATATGAGTTAGATTGATAATAATAAGAGTAATAAGTATAGTTATTGTCGTTCTGTCGAACATATAAGCATAGTATGGCTAATAATATGAGTTAGATTGATAACAATAAGAGTAATAAGTATAGTAATTGTCGTTCTGACGATCATATAAGCATAATATGGCTAATAATATGAGTTGGATTGATAATGATAAGAGTAATAAGTATAGTAATTGTCGTTCAATCGATCATATAAGCATAATATGGCTAATAATATGAGTTACGTTGATAATAATAAGAGTAATAAGTATTGTAATTGTCGTCCTATCGGTCATATCTGCATAATATGGTTAATAATATGAGTTAGATTGATAAAAATAAGAATAATAAGTATAGTAATTGTCGTTCTATCGATCATATAAGCATAATATGGCTAATAATACGGGTTAGGTTGATAATAATAAGAGTAATAAGTATAGTAATTGTCGTTCTGTCGATCATATAAGCATAATATGGCTAATAATATGAGTTAGATTGATAATAATAAGAGCAAAATGTATAGTAATTGTGGTTCTATCGATCACATAAGCATAATATGGCTAATAATATGAGTTAGATTGATAATAATAAGAGTAATAAGTATAGTAATTGTCGTTCTATCGATCATATAAGCATAATATGGCTAATAATATGAGTTAGATTGATAGTAATAGGAGCAATAAGTATAGTAATTGTCGTTCTGTCGATCATATAAGCATAATATGGAGAATAATATGAGTTAGATTGATAATAATAAGAGTAATAAGTGTAGTAATTGTCGTTCTGTCGATCATATAAGCATAATATGGTTAATAATATGAGTTAGATTGATAATAGTGAATGTAATAAGTATAGTAATTGTCCTTCTGTCGATCATATAAGCATAATATGACTAATAATATGAGTTGGGTTGATAATAACAAGAGTAATAAGTATAGTAATTGTCGTTCTATCGATCGTATCTGAATAATATGGTTAATAATATGAGTTAGATTGATAATAATGAGGGTAATAAGTATATAATTGTCGTTCTATCGATCATATAAGCATAATATGGCTAATAATATGAGTTAGATTGATAATAGTGAGTGTAATAAGTATAGTAATTGTCGTTCTGTCGATCATATAAGCATAATATGGGTAATAAGATGAGTTAGATTGATAATAGTGAATGTAATAAGTATAGTAATTGTCGTTCTGTCGATCATATAAGCATAATATTGCTAATAATATGAGTTAGATTGATAATAATAAGAGTAATAAGTATAGTTATTGTCGTTCTATCGATCACATAAGCATAATATGGCTAATGATATGTGTTAGATCGATAATAATAAGAGTAATGAGTATAGTAATTGTCGTTCAATCGATCACATAAGCATAATATGGCTAATAATATGAGTTAGATTGATAATAATAAGAGTAATAAGTATAGTAATTGTCGTTCTATCGATCATATCTGCATAATATGGCTAATAATATGAGTTAGATTGATAATAATAAGAGTAATAAGTATAGTAATTGTCAATCTATCGATCATATAAGGATAATATGGCTAATAATATGAGTTAGATAGATTATAATAAGACTAATGAGTATAGTAATTGTCGTTCTATCGATCATATGAGCATAATATGGCTAATAATATGAGTTAGATTGATAATAATAAGAGTAATGAGTATAGTGATTGTCGTTCTATCGATCATATCTGCATAATATGGTTAATAATATGAGTTAGATTGATAATAGTTAATGTAATAAGTATAGTAATTGTCGTTCAACCGATCATATAAGCATAATATGGTTAATAATATGAGTTAGATTGATAATAATAACAGTAATAAGTATAGTAATTGTCGTTCTGTCGATCATATAAGCATAATATGGCTAATAGTATGAGTTAGATTGATAATAATAAGAGTAATAATTATAGTAATTGTCGGTCAATCGATCATATAAGCATAATATGGCTAATAATATGAGTTAGATTGATAGTAATTGGGGCAATAAGTATAGTAATTGTCGTTCTGTCGATCACATAAGCATAATATGGCTAATAATATGAGTTAGATTGATAATAATAAGAGTAATAAGTATAGTAATTGTCGTTCAATCGATCATATAAGCATAATATGGCTAATAATATGAGTTAGATGGACAGTAATAGGAGCAATAAGTATAGTAATTGTCGTTCTGTCGATCATATGAGCATATTATGGCTAATAATATGAGTTAGATTGATAATAATAAGAGTAATAATTATAGCAATTGTCGTTCAATCGATCATATAAGCATAATATGGCTAATAATATGAGTTACGTTGATAATAATAAGAGTAATAAGTATTGTAATTGTCGTCCTATCGGTCATATCTGCATAATATGGTTAATAATATGAGTTAGATTGATAAAAATAAGAATAATAAGTATAGTAATTGTCGTTCTATCGATCATATAAGCATGATATGGCTAATAATATGAGTTAGATTGATAGTAATAAGAGTAATATGTATAGTAATTGTCGCTCTATCGATCACATAAGCATAATATGGCTAATAATATGAGTTAGATTGATAATAATAAGAGTAATAAGTATAGTAATTGTCGTTTAATCGATCATATAAGCATAATATGGATAATAATATGAGTTAGATTGATAGTAATAGGAGCAATATGTATAGTAATTGTCGTTCTGTCGATCATATAAGCATAATATGGCTAATAATATGAGTTAGATTGATAATAATAAGAGTAATAATTATAGTAATTGTCGTTCAATCGATCATATAAGCATAATATGGCTAATAATATGAGTTACGTTGATAATAATAAGAGCAATAAGTATTGTAATTGTCGTCCTATCGGTCATATCTGCATAATATGGTTAACAATATGAGTTAGATTGATAAAAATAAGAATAATAAGTATAGTAATTGTCGTTCTATCGATCATATAAGCATATTATGGCTAAGAATATAAGTTAGATTGATAATAGTGAATGTAATAAGTATAGTAATTGTCGTTCTGTCGATCATATAAGCATAATATTGCTAATAATATGAGTTAGATTGATAATAATAACAGCAATAAGTATAGTAATTGTCGTTCTGTCGATCATATAAGCATAATATGGCTAATAATATGAGTTAGATTGATAATAATAAGAGTAATAATTATAGTAATTGTCGTTCAATCGATCATATAAGCATAATATGGCTAATAATATGAGTTAGATTGATAGTAATAGGAGCAATAAGTATAGTAATTGTCGTTCTGTCGATCATATGAGAATATTATGGCTAATAATATGAGTTAGATTGATAATAATAAGAGTAATAATTATAGCAATTGTCGTTCAATCGATCATATAAGCATAATATGGCTAATAATATGAGTTACGTTGATAATAATAAGAGTAATAAGTATTGTAATTGTCGTCCTATCGGTCATATCTGCATAATATGGTTAATAATATGAGTTAGATTGATAAAAATAAGAATAATAAGTATAGTAATTGTCGTTCTATCGATCATATAAGCATGATATGGCTAATAATACGAGTTAGGTTGATAATAATAAGAGTAATAAGTATAGTAATTGTCGTTCTGTCGATCATATAAGCATAATATGGCTAATAATATGAGTTAGATTGATAGTAATAGGAGCAATAAGTATAGTAATTGTCGTTCTGTCGATCATATAAGCATAATATGGAGAATAATATGAGTTAGATTGATAATAATAAGAGTAATAAGTATAGTAATTGTCGTTCTATCGATCATATCTGCATAATATGGTTAATAATATGAGTTAGATTGATAATAGTGAATGTAATAAGTATAGTAATTGTCGTTCTGTCGATCATATAAGCATAATATGACTAATAATATGAGTTGGGTTGATAATAACAAGAGTAATAAGTATAGTAATTGTCGTTCTATCGATCGTATCTGAATAATATGGCTAATAATATGAGTTAGATTGATAATAGTGAGTGTAATAAGTATAGTAATTGTCGTTCTGTCGATCATATAAGCATATTATGGCTAAGAATATGAGTTAGATTGATAATAGTGAATGTAATAAGTATAGTAATTGTCGTTCTGTCGATCATATAAGCATAATATTGCTAATAATATGAGTTAGATTGATAATAATAAGAGTAATAAGTATAGTTATTGTCGTTCTATCGATCACATAAGCATAATATGGCTAATAATATGAGTTAGATCGATAATAATAAGAGTAATAAGTATAGTAATTGTCGTTCAATCGATCATATAAGCATAATATGGCTAATAATATGAGTTAGATTGATAGTAATAAGAGTAATAAGTATAGTAATTGTCGCTCTATCGATCACATAAGCATAATATGGCTAATAATATGAGTTAGATTGATAATAATAAGAGTAATAAGTATAGTAATTGTCGTTCAATCGATCATATAAGCATAATATGGCTAATAGTATGAGTTAGATTGATAATAATAAGAGTAATAATTATAGTAATTGTCGGTCAATCGATCATATAAGCATAATATGGCTAATAATATGAGTTAGATTGATAGTAATTGGAGCAATAAGTATAGTAATTGTCGTTCTGTCGATCACATAAGCATAATATGGCTAATAATATGAGTTAGATTGATAATAATAAGAGTAATAAGTATAGTAATTGTCGTTCAATCGATCATATAAGCATAATATGGCTAATAATATGAGTTAGATGGACAGTAATAGGAGCAATAAGTATAGTAATTGTCGTTCTGTCGATCATATGAGCATATTATGGCTAATAATATGAGTTAGATTGATAATAATAAGAGTAATAATTATAGCAATTGTCGTTCAATCGATCATATAAGCATAATATGGCTAATAATATGAGTTACGTTGATAATAATAAGAGTAATAAGTATTGTAATTGTCGTCCTATCGGTCATATCTGCATAATATGGTTAATAATATGAGTTAGATTGATAAAAATAAGAATAATAAGTATAGTAATTGTCGTTCTATCGATCATATAAGCATGATATGGCTAATAATATGAGTTAGATTGATAGTAATAAGAGTAATAAGTATAGTAATTGTCGCTCTATCGATCACATAAGCATAATATGGCTAATAATATGAGTTAGATTGATAATAATAAGAGTAATAAGTATAGTAATTGTCGTTTAATCGATCATATAAGCATAATATGGATAATAATATGAGTTAGATTGATAGTAATAGGAGCAATATGTATAGTAATTGTCGTTCTGTCGATCATATAAGCATAATATGGCTAATAATATGAGTTAGATTGATAATAATAAGAGTAATAATTATAGTAATTGTCGTTCAATCGATCATATAAGCATAATATGGCTAATAATATGAGTTACGTTGATAATAATAAGAGTAATAAGTATTGTAATTGTCGTCCTATCGGTCATATCTGCATAATATGGTTAACAATAAGAGTTAGATTGATAAAAATAAGAATAATAAGTATAGTAATTGTCGTTCTATCGATCATATAAGCATATTATGGCTAAGAATATGAGTTAGATTGATAATAGTGAATGTAATAAGTATAGTAATTGTCGTTCTGTCGATCATATAAGCATAATATTGCTAATAATATGAGTTAGATTGATAATAATAACAGTAATAAGTATAGTAATTGTCGTTCTGTCGATCATATAAGCATAATATGGCTAATAATATGAGTTAGATTGATAATAATAAGAGTAATAATTATAGTAATTGTCGTTCAATCGATCATATAAGCATAATATGGCTAATAATATGAGTTAGATTGATAGTAATAGGAGCAATAAGTATAGTAATTGTCGTTCTGTCGATCATATGAGCATATTATGGCTAATAATATGAGTTAGATTGATAATAATAAGAGTAATAATTATAGCAATTGTCGTTCAATCGATCATATAAGCATAATATGGCTAATAATATGAGTTACGTTGATAATAATAAGAGTAATAAGTATTGTAATTGTCGTCCTATCGGTCATATCTGCATAATATGGTTAATAATATGAGTTAGATTGATAAAAATAAGAATAATAAGTATAGTAATTGTCGTTCTATCGATCATATAAGCATGATATGGCTAATAATACGAGTTAGGTTGATAATAATAAGAGTAATAAGTATAGTAATTGTCGTTCTGTCGATCATATAAGCATAATATGGCTAATTATATGAGTTAGATTGATAATAATAAGAGAAATAATTATAGTTATTGTCGTTCTATCGATCCTATAAGCATAATATGGCTAATAATATGAGTTGGATTGATAATAATAAGAGTAATAAGTATAGTAATTGTCGTTCTATCGATCATATCTGCATAATATGGTTAATAATATGAGTTAGATTGATAATAGTGAATGTAATAAGTATAGTAATTGTCGTTCTGTCGATCATATAAGCATAATATGGCTAATAATATGAGTCAGATTGATAATAGTGAGTGTAATAAGTATAGTAATTGTCGTTCTGTCGATCATATAAGCATAATATGGGTAATAAGATGAGTTAGATTGATAATAGTGAATGTAATAAGTATAGTAATTGTCGTTCTGTCGATCATATAAGCATAATATTGCTAATAATATGAGTTAGATTGATAATAATAAGAGTAATAAGTATAGTTATTGTCGTTCTGTCGAACATATAAGCATAGTATGGCTAATAATATGAGTTGGATTGATAATGATAAGAGTAATAAGTATAGTAATTGTCGTTCAATCGATCATATAAGCATAATATGGCTAATAATATGAGTTAGATTGATAGTAATAAGAGTAATAAGTATAGTAATTGTCGCTCTATCGATCACATAAGCATAATATGGCTAATAATATGAGTTAGATTGATAATAATAAGAGTAATAAGTATAGTAATTGTCGTTCAATCGATCATATAAGCATAATATGGCTAATAATATGAGTTAGATTGATAGTAATAGGAGCAATAAGTATAGCAATTGTCGTTCTGTCGATCATATAAGCATAATATGGCTAATAATATGAGTTAGATTGATAATAATAAAAGTAATAATTATAGTAATTGTCGTTCAATCGATCATATAAGCATAATATGGCTAATAATATGAGTTACGTTGATAATAATAAGAGTAATAAGTATAGTAATTGTCGTTCAATCGATCATATAAGCATAATATGGCTAATAATATGAGTTAGATGGACAGTAATAGGAGCAATAAGTATAGTAATTGTCGTTCTGTCGATCATATGAGCATATTATGGCTAATAATATGAGTTAGATTGATAATAATAAGAGTAATAATTATAGCAATTGTCGTTCAATCGATCATATAAGCATAATATGGCTAATAATATGAGTTACGTTGATAATAATAAGAGTAATAAGTATTGCAATTGTCGTCCTATCGGTCATATCTGCATAATATGGTTAATAATATGAGTTAGATTGATAAAAATAAGAATAATAAGTATAGTAATTGTCGTTCTATCGATCATATAAGCATGATATGGCTAATAATACGAGTTAGGTTGATAATAATAAGAGTAATAAGTATAGTAATTGTCGTTCTGTCGATCATATAAGCATAATATGGCTAATTATATGAGTTAGATTGATAATAATAAGAGTAATAATTATAGTTATTGTCGTTCTATCGATCCTATAAGCATAATATGGCTAATAATATGAGTTGGATTGATAATAATAAGAGTAATAAGTATAGTAATTGTCGTTCTATCGATCATATCTGCATAATATGGTTAATAATATGAGTTAGATTGATAATAGTGAATGTAATAAGTATAGTAATTGTCGTTCTGTCGATCATATAAGCATAATATGGCTAATAATATGAGTCAGATTGATAATAGTGAGTGTAATAAGTATAGTAATTGTCGTTCTGTCGATCATATAAGCATAATATGGGTAATAAGATGAGTTAGATTGATAATAGTGAATGTAATAAGTATAGTAATTGTCGTTCTGTCGATCATATAAGCATAATATTGCTAATAATATGAGTTAGATTGATAATAATAAGAGTAATAAGTATAGTTATTGTCGTTCTGTCGAACATATAAGCATACTATGGCTAATAATATGAGTTGGATTGATAATGATAAGAGTAATAAGTATAGTAATTGTCGTTCAATCGATCATATAAGCATAATATGGCTAATAATATGAGTTAGATTGATAGTAATAAGAGTAATAAGTATAGTAATTGTCGCTCTATCGATCACATAAGCATAATATGGCTAATAATATGAGTTAGATTGATAATAATAAGAGTAATAAGTATAGTAATTGTCGTTCAATCGATCATATAAGCATAATATGGCTAATAATATGAGTTAGATTGATAGTAATAGGAGCAATAAGTATAGTAATTGTCGTTCTGTCGATCATATAAGCATAATATGGCTAATAATATGAGTTAGATTGATAATAATAAAAGTAATAATTATAGTAATTGTCGTTCAATCGATCATATAAGCATAATATGGCTAATAATATGAGTTACGTTGATAATAATAAGAGTAATAAGTATTGTAATTGTCGTCCTATCGGTCACATCTGCATAATATGGTTAATAATATGAGTTAGATTGATAAAAATAAGAATAATAAGTATAGTAATTGTCGTTCTATCGATCATATAAGCATAATATGGCTAATAATACGAGTTAGGTTGATAATAATAAGAGTAATAAGTATAGTAATTGTCGTTCTGTCGATCATATAAGCATA
This sequence comes from Megachile rotundata, assembly GCF_050947335.1. Classification (NCBI taxonomy): domain Eukaryota; kingdom Metazoa; phylum Arthropoda; class Insecta; order Hymenoptera; family Megachilidae; genus Megachile; species Megachile rotundata. The sequence continues at coordinate 7,435 of NW_027473697.1, read as the reverse complement.
ATATGGCTAATAATATGAGTTAGATTGATAATAATAAGAGCAATATGTATAGTAATTGTCGTTCAATCGATCATATAAGCATAATATGGCTAATAATATGAGTTACGTTGATAACAATAAGAGTAATAAGTATTGTAATTGTCGTCCTATCGGTCATATCTGCATAATATGGTTAATAATATGAGTTAGATTGATAAAAATAAGAATAATAAGTATAGTAATTGTCGTTCTATCGATCATATAAGCATGATATGGCTAATAATACGAGTTAGGTTGATAATAATAAGAGTAATAAGTATAGTAATTGTCGTTCTGTCGATCATATAAGCATAATATGGCTAATAATATGAGTTAGATTGATAGTAATAGGAGCAATATGTATAGTAATTGTCGTTCTGTCGATCATATAAGCATAATATGGAGAATAATATGAGTTAGATTGATAATAATAAGAGTAATAAGTATAGTAATTGTCGTTCTATCGATCATATCTGCATAATATGGTTAATAATATGAGTTAGATTGATAATAGTGAATGTAATAAGTATAGTAATTGTCGTTCTGTCGATCATATAAGCATAATATGACTAATAATATGAGTTGGGTTGATAATAACAAGAGTAATAAGTATAGTAATTGTCGTTCTATCGATCGTATCTGAATAATATGGCTAATAATATGAGTTAGATTGATAATAGTGAGTGTAATAAGTATAGTAATTGTCGTTCTGTCGAGCATATAAGCATATTATGGCTAAGAATATGAGTTAGATTGATAATAGTGAATGTAATAAGTATAGTAATTGTCGTTCTGTCGATCATATAAGCATAATATTGCTAATAATATGAGTTAGATTGATAATAATAAGAGTAATAAGTATAGTTATTGTCGTTCTATCGATCACGTAAGCATAATATGGCTAATAATATGAGTTAGATCGATAATAATAAGAGTAATAAGTATAGTAATTGTCGATCAATCGATCATATAAGCATAATATGGCTAATAATATGAGCTAGATTGATAGTAATAAGAGTAATAAGAATAGTAATTGTCGCTCTATCGATCACATAAGCATAATATGGCTAATAATATGAGTTAGATTGATAGTAATAAGAGTAATAAGTATAGTAATTGTCGCTCTATCGATCACATAAGCATAATATGGCTAATAATATGAGTTAGATTGATAATAATAAGAGTAATAAGTATAGTAATTGTCGTTCAATCGATCATATAAGCATAATATGGCTAATAATATGAGTTAGTTGGACAGTAATAGGAGCAATAAGTATAGTAATTGTCGTTCTGTCGATCATATAAGCATAATATGGCTAATAATATGAGTTAGATTGATAATAATAAGAGTAATAATTATAGTAATTGTCGTTCAATCGATCATATAAGCATAATATGGCTAATAATATGAGTTACGTTGATAATAATAAGAGTAATAAGTATAGTAATTGTCGTTCTGTCGATCATATAAGCATAATATGGCTAATTATATGAGTTAGATTGATAATAATAAGAGTAATAATTATAGTTATTGTCGTTCTATCGAACCTATAAGCATAATATGGCTAATAATATGAGTTGGATTGATAATAATAAGAGTAATAAGTATAGTAATTGTCGTTCTATCGATCATATCTGCATAATATGGTTAATAATATGAGTTAGATTGATAATAGTGAATGTAATAAGTATAGTAATTGTCGTTCTGTCGATCATATAAGCATAATATGGCTGATAATATGAGTCAGATTGATAATAGTGAGTGTAATAAGTATAGTAATTGTCGTTCTGTCGATCATATAAGCATAATATGGGTAATAAGATGAGTTAGATTGATAATAGTGAATGTAATAAGTATAGTAATTGTCGTTCTGTCGATCATATAAGCATAATATTGCTAATAATATGAGTTAGATTGATAATAATAAGAGTAATAAGTATAGTTATTGTCGTTCTGTCGAACATATAAGCATAGTATGGCTAATAATATGAGTTAGATTGATAACAATAAGAGTAATAAGTATAGTAATTGTCGTTCTGACGATCATATAAGCATAATATGGCTAATAATATGAGTTGGATTGATAATGATAAGAGTAATAAGTATAGTAATTGTCGTTCAATCGATCATATAAGCATAATATGGCTAATAATATGAGTTACGTTGATAATAATAAGAGTAATAAGTATTGTAATTGTCGTCCTATCGGTCATATCTGCATAATATGGTTAATAATATGAGTTAGATTGATAAAAATAAGAATAATAAGTATAGTAATTGTCGTTCTATCGATCATATAAGCATAATATGGCTAATAATACGGGTTAGGTTGATAATAATAAGAGTAATAAGTATAGTAATTGTCGTTCTGTCGATCATATAAGCATAATATGGCTAATAATATGAGTTAGATTGATAATAATAAGAGCAAAATGTATAGTAATTGTGGTTCTATCGATCACATAAGCATAATATGGCTAATAATATGAGTTAGATTGATAATAATAAGAGTAATAAGTATAGTAATTGTCGTTCTATCGATCATATAAGCATAATATGGCTAATAATATGAGTTAGATTGATAGTAATAGGAGCAATAAGTATAGTAATTGTCGTTCTGTCGATCATATAAGCATAATATGGAGAATAATATGAGTTAGATTGATAATAATAAGAGTAATAAGTGTAGTAATTGTCGTTCTGTCGATCATATAAGCATAATATGGTTAATAATATGAGTTAGATTGATAATAGTGAATGTAATAAGTATAGTAATTGTCCTTCTGTCGATCATATAAGCATAATATGACTAATAATATGAGTTGGGTTGATAATAACAAGAGTAATAAGTATAGTAATTGTCGTTCTATCGATCGTATCTGAATAATATGGTTAATAATATGAGTTAGATTGATAATAATGAGGGTAATAAGTATATAATTGTCGTTCTATCGATCATATAAGCATAATATGGCTAATAATATGAGTTAGATTGATAATAGTGAGTGTAATAAGTATAGTAATTGTCGTTCTGTCGATCATATAAGCATAATATGGGTAATAAGATGAGTTAGATTGATAATAGTGAATGTAATAAGTATAGTAATTGTCGTTCTGTCGATCATATAAGCATAATATTGCTAATAATATGAGTTAGATTGATAATAATAAGAGTAATAAGTATAGTTATTGTCGTTCTATCGATCACATAAGCATAATATGGCTAATGATATGTGTTAGATCGATAATAATAAGAGTAATGAGTATAGTAATTGTCGTTCAATCGATCACATAAGCATAATATGGCTAATAATATGAGTTAGATTGATAATAATAAGAGTAATAAGTATAGTAATTGTCGTTCTATCGATCATATCTGCATAATATGGCTAATAATATGAGTTAGATTGATAATAATAAGAGTAATAAGTATAGTAATTGTCAATCTATCGATCATATAAGGATAATATGGCTAATAATATGAGTTAGATAGATTATAATAAGACTAATGAGTATAGTAATTGTCGTTCTATCGATCATATGAGCATAATATGGCTAATAATATGAGTTAGATTGATAATAATAAGAGTAATGAGTATAGTGATTGTCGTTCTATCGATCATATCTGCATAATATGGTTAATAATATGAGTTAGATTGATAATAGTTAATGTAATAAGTATAGTAATTGTCGTTCAACCGATCATATAAGCATAATATGGTTAATAATATGAGTTAGATTGATAATAATAACAGTAATAAGTATAGTAATTGTCGTTCTGTCGATCATATAAGCATAATATGGCTAATAGTATGAGTTAGATTGATAATAATAAGAGTAATAATTATAGTAATTGTCGGTCAATCGATCATATAAGCATAATATGGCTAATAATATGAGTTAGATTGATAGTAATTGGGGCAATAAGTATAGTAATTGTCGTTCTGTCGATCACATAAGCATAATATGGCTAATAATATGAGTTAGATTGATAATAATAAGAGTAATAAGTATAGTAATTGTCGTTCAATCGATCATATAAGCATAATATGGCTAATAATATGAGTTAGATGGACAGTAATAGGAGCAATAAGTATAGTAATTGTCGTTCTGTCGATCATATGAGCATATTATGGCTAATAATATGAGTTAGATTGATAATAATAAGAGTAATAATTATAGCAATTGTCGTTCAATCGATCATATAAGCATAATATGGCTAATAATATGAGTTACGTTGATAATAATAAGAGTAATAAGTATTGTAATTGTCGTCCTATCGGTCATATCTGCATAATATGGTTAATAATATGAGTTAGATTGATAAAAATAAGAATAATAAGTATAGTAATTGTCGTTCTATCGATCATATAAGCATGATATGGCTAATAATATGAGTTAGATTGATAGTAATAAGAGTAATATGTATAGTAATTGTCGCTCTATCGATCACATAAGCATAATATGGCTAATAATATGAGTTAGATTGATAATAATAAGAGTAATAAGTATAGTAATTGTCGTTTAATCGATCATATAAGCATAATATGGATAATAATATGAGTTAGATTGATAGTAATAGGAGCAATATGTATAGTAATTGTCGTTCTGTCGATCATATAAGCATAATATGGCTAATAATATGAGTTAGATTGATAATAATAAGAGTAATAATTATAGTAATTGTCGTTCAATCGATCATATAAGCATAATATGGCTAATAATATGAGTTACGTTGATAATAATAAGAGTAATAAGTATTGTAATTGTCGTCCTATCGGTCATATCTGCATAATATGGTTAACAATATGAGTTAGATTGATAAAAATAAGAATAATAAGTATAGTAATTGTCGTTCTATCGATCATATAAGCATATTATGGCTAAGAATATAAGTTAGATTGATAATAGTGAATGTAATAAGTATAGTAATTGTCGTTCTGTCGATCATATAAGCATAATATTGCTAATAATATGAGTTAGATTGATAATAATAACAGCAATAAGTATAGTAATTGTCGTTCTGTCGATCATATAAGCATAATATGGCTAATAATATGAGTTAGATTGATAATAATAAGAGTAATAATTATAGTAATTGTCGTTCAATCGATCATATAAGCATAATATGGCTAATAATATGAGTTAGATTGATAGTAATAGGAGCAATAAGTATAGTAATTGTCGTTCTGTCGATCATATGAGAATATTATGGCTAATAATATGAGTTAGATTGATAATAATAAGAGTAATAATTATAGCAATTGTCGTTCAATCGATCATATAAGCATAATATGGCTAATAATATGAGTTACGTTGATAATAATAAGAGTAATAAGTATTGTAATTGTCCTATCGGTCATATCTGCATAATATGGTTAATAATATGAGTTAGATTGATAAAAATAAGAATAATAAGTATAGTAATTGTCGTTCTATCGATCATATAAGCATGATATGGCTAATAATACGAGTTAGGTTGATAATAATAAGAGTAATAAGTATAGTAATTGTCGTTCTGTCGATCATATAAGCATAATATGGCTAATAATATGAGTTAGATTGATAGTAATAGGAGCAATAAGTATAGTAATTGTCGTTCTGTCGATCATATAAGCATAATATGGAGAATATATGAGTTAGATTGATAATAATAAGAGTAATAAGTATAGTAATTGTCGTTCTATCGATCATATCTGCATAATATGGTTAATAATATGAGTTAGATTGATAATAGTGAATGTAATAGTATAGTAACTTGTCGTTCTGTCGATCATATAAGCATAATATGACTAATAATATGAGTTGGGTTGATAATAACAAGAGTAATAAGTATAGTAATTGTCGTTCTATCGATCGTATCTGAATAATATGGCTAATAATATGAGTTAGATTGATAATAGTGAGTGTAATAAGTATAGTAATTGTCGTTCTGTCGATCATATAAGCATATTATGGCTAAGAATATGAGTTAGATTGATAATAGTGAATGTAATAAGTATAGTAATTGTCGTTCTGTCGATCATATAAGCATAATATTGCTAATAATATGAGTTAGATTGATAATAATAAGAGTAATAAGTATAGTTATTGTCGTTCTATCGATCACATAAGCATAATATGGCTAATAATATGAGTTAGATCGATAATAATAAGAGTAATAAGTATAGTAATTGTCGTTCAATCGATCATATAAGCATAATATGGCTAATAATATGAGTTAGATTGATAGTAATAAGAGTAATAAGTATAGTAATTGTCGCTCTATCGATCACATAAGCATAATATGGCTAATAATATGAGTTAGATTGATAATAATAAGAGTAATAAGTATAGTAATTGTCGTTCAATCGATCATATAAGCATAATATGGCTAATAGTATGAGTTAGATTGATAATAATAAGAGTAATAATTATAGTAATTGTCGGTCAATCGATCATATAAGCATAATATGGCTAATAATATGAGTTAGATTGATAGTAATTGGAGCAATAAGTATAGTAATTGTCGTTCTGTCGATCACATAAGCATAATATGGCTAATAATATGAGTTAGATTGATAATAATAAGAGTAATAAGTATAGTAATTGTCGTTCAATCGATCATATAAGCATAATATGGCTAATAATATGAGTTAGATGGACAGTAATAGGAGCAATAAGTATAGTAATTGTCGTTCTGTCGATCATATGAGCATATTATGGCTAATAATATGAGTTAGATTGATAATAATAAGAGTAATAATTATAGCAATTGTCGTTCAATCGATCATATAAGCATAATATGGCTAATAATATGAGTTACGTTGATAATAATAAGAGTAATAAGTATTGTAATTGTCGTCCTATCGGTCATATCTGCATAATATGGTTAATAATATGAGTTAGATTGATAAAAATAAGAATAATAAGTATAGTAATTGTCGTTCTATCGATCATATAAGCATGATATGGCTAATAATATGAGTTAGATTGATAGTAATAAGAGTAATAAGTATAGTAATTGTCGCTCTATTCGATCACATAAGCATAATATGGCTAATAATATGAGTTAGATTGATAATAATAAGAGTAATAAGTATAGTAATTGTCGTTTAATCGATCATATAAGCATAATATGGATAATAATATGAGTTAGATTGATAGTAATAGGAGCAATATGTATAGTAATTGTCGTTCTGTCGATCATATAAGCATAATATGGCTAATAATATGAGTTAGATTGATAATAATAAGAGTAATAATTATAGTAATTGTCGTTCAATCGATCATATAAGCATAATATGGCTAATAATATGAGTTACGTTGATAATAATAAGAGTAATAAGTATTGTAATTGTCGTCCTATCGGTCATATCTGCATAATATGGTTAACAATAAGAGTTAGATTGATAAAAATAAGAATAATAAGTATAG